>NW_016107602.1:1700500-1801181 GCF_001604975.1 Cebus imitator
AAAAAAAAAAAAAAAAAAAAGGCAATCAGTAGGTACCAGATGAGACAGAGTCTGACTTTAAAAGTCTGGGTTTAAAAAGTCTTCATGTCTGCTTTTAGTGACTAAAGTGTGCTTGATTTCTTACCTAACGAGTAGTAGTGGTCATTTGAGTAATGTGTTAGATGGTGGCATAAATCCCTAGGAAGAGGAATATTCTTCTGTTTAATTTTAAAATTCTATGTGTCAGGTTCAGAGATAAATTGCTTGCTCCTAATATACTTTCAGGTGGATGCTATTTTTTTTTTTTTTAGAACTTCAGATCCAATATTTTAGAGACTACAAGAATTCATGATTTAGCAATAAAATCCCTGCATTAACCTGATATGGATAAACTATGTCTTTAAACAATTGTCAATAATTGAAGTATTTTGATATAACTGATGTTTAGGCATAAACTTATTGAGTCTAGATTTTTCTTTTTGTACAGATGTTTTTACCCAAGATTTTTCTTGCATCACATTCTTTGCAATTATAATTTATCTACCTGTTTTTCCAGTACTCTAGAGTAATTAGAAAGGAAACGTCTGTAGTTTTGATGTCATTATGCATTCATTCTTGTCTATTACATTAGTAATGTATCAGCAGTGCCAGAAGGAAGTGCTTGGTGACAGGATCATTGCCAATTTGTTCAAAATTTAGTTCCACTTTAATTATCTAATATAAGCCAGAGACAAAAGTAAATAAGACATTTTTTTCTGGTCTTGGAAATACTAGAGTTTACTGGTGAAATGTATATACACGAATAGATACATTTAAAAAATAATACATAGATTTACAATTGTGAGACTGTGGAAGCATAGCAAAATGCCCATCACTGGGAGTTTGAAAATTTGCCACCATTTCTGGAGATGAAATCTTTAAAATGATAAGCATGAGTTCACCTGGCAAGTCAAGGGTAGAAAGGATATTCTGGGCACAGAGAGATTTGCCAAAACAAAGGCTCAGAAGCTAAAACTTTGGTTCAGGTAAATATTCAGGTGGTTATGACCACTTACAACCTCATTAGTGCTTATAGAGTCCAAAGCATTACTTAGAAAGTAAGAGGGCATGAAGGTGACATGGTGGTTGAGGGTACGTGAAGTGTCTTGAATGTCCTGTGAAGTTCCTTTGGCCTTCAGCCGGTCAGTGTAGATAGTCACGTACAGATAATCATTCAAGGACTTTAAGCAGGGAATTAACATGGTTTGATTTTCACAGGATAAATTACTCTGGCTACATTTGGCAGAATGGATTGCACCTGAGCAAGTCTGGATGCAAGGAGTTGGGTGTAATAAAATGGGAGAAGACAAGCAATAGTGAGAAGCATTTGATATGAGAAATATTTTGGAAATGCGATTGACAAGGCTTGGGGATTGGCTGGACTGGGGATCTGAGAGTCATAGAGGCCAAGATAGTTTAAGCCAGAGAAAGAAAGTGAACACGAAATGTTTTCAGAGTTGGCCAGACTGAATTTAAGATGCCTCTGGGACAACTGGATAAACCAGTTTGGAGTTCAGAGGTAAGCTTGTGGTTAGAGGTATTGTCAGGGAATTACCAGCACTGGGGAGAGAGGGAGGATTAAAGCTTTGAGAGTAACTTGGAAGAGAGCCTAGTGGTCATGTTAAAGGGAGAATAGGCTAAGGATAAAATCTTGGAGGAAATTCGGCATTTCCCTCAGCTAGTAGAGAAAATGATCCCAGGAGAGCATCCTGAAAAATAATCCAGAGAAGTAGAAAATGAACTAGGAGAGGGTGGGTCATAAATGCCATACGAGGAGATCATTTCAAGGAGGAAGCTGGTTGTTAGTATCAAATGCTGTAATTTTCACAGGTATTTTATATTTGTCCTTAAGCCCATTTTTTATTGCATTTATTGGTGATGGAAATAGGTACTATGCAAATAGGGCCAAAGTGAAAATAATACATCCTTTTCTTAAACTATGGGGGAAAAACACATTTTATGTAAATATAATTATAATAACAATCCTTTAATTATATAATATGTAGGGCTTATAAAGTGTCCTCATAGCCAATGTCATTTGATTTTCACATGAATCTAATAAGACAAGCATTGAAACCTTATTTATCTCCTGTTTTCAGTTGTAGAAGCTGATAGACACTGAGGCTAAGTGACCTGTGAGGGCTTGCTGCTGGTTAGCTGTAAAACTTGCACAATGCAATATGATGTCCTTAGCCCCCTGACCCACTGAGGCTTCATGATACCATGCTAGAAATCCAAACATGACTAATAGTCCTTTAGCCTATGAACACAAAATCTTCACATGCATTCCTCAGGTTTATTACTTTTCTCCTAGTCATTATCATTCAAAATCTTCAATTTCATAAAGTGGCAATAGTCAAAATATCAATTACTATTTTATCTAATCTCTTGTGTTCCATTTTTCATATCTATAGGTAAAATTACATTCATGATTTTTTTCTGAGATTAAGTGTATTAGGGAATCATTTTTATATGGATAGGACTTTAATTGTATATAGATGTATGCATATATATGCATATATGTGTGTGTGTGTGTATATATACACACACACACGTACACAGGTACCTGCAGAAGCACATGAAGCGAAAACCTGTAATACAGTGGAAAGTAAGAAAAGACATTGACATTGTCAGAATTTTGTATAACCCTGGGAGATAATATTTTGAATGAAATGAATAATAATCTGTGAAAAAAAAAAAGAAAAAATTAAATCCATGTTGACTGGAAGTAGCATGATTATATTACTTGATACAAAGTATCTGCCATCCAGTTCTTGAACATGAGTTACATTTCTCTGTCAGATCGAATCATGGGCAGATTTATATATTTTTAATGTTTTTGGTAATTTTTGCATATTTTCCTCTTAGTAAAAATTTATGGCATCCAGGACAAAGGGAGAATTTCTGTTCTTTTTTATTCCTCAATTCTTTCTCCATCAGTATTGCCTGTTTCATACAGATTTCACACGAGTTTCTCTGTATTATGTTCTACTTTGGATAGAACCCCTTGAATGTTGGTTTTATTTCCTATTGCTCGTTCAGAAATGACCTGGCATTCCTTTAGTATTTATGTTTCCTGTCTTGGGAGCTTTCTATTTTGCTAGAGCCAGTCTCTGTCTTCCCTTGAGAAAACTAAGGCCAGAAGTTCTCCCCTGCCTTACCCCTTCATCTGTATTTTAATAGTTAGCTCTTCCAGGCCAGTTTTCCTGTTTCTCTTAGCGGCCTTTCCCATTTTACAATAGTTGAGGAATAGCTTCTTAACCTTACTATTATACATTTTCATCATTGCCTTCCTTTAGAAGTAACATGGAATAAGTGCTTGGCAAATAATTATCAAACGATTTATTCCAATAATCATTTATTTCATTTATAATTATTTTTATTTTTTGGATCAATTTCTAAATACTTTTTAAGATCTTTTTTTACTACTCTTCTTAAAGGATTACAATGGCTATGATATAAATGTTAAAGAGCTTTATAACTCTGTCATAAAATAATATTTCCAACATTTTCTCAAATGTGTATTGTATACCTACTATGTACAAATCACTGGATAAGACATGAAGAGAGACATAACAACAAGTGTCCTGTCTTCAACAAGAATAAAGTTTAATAGAGAGTCCAAAGTGGACGAAAATCTGGCAGTCTACTTTGAGTTACTGGTGGTTATTAATAGGCTTCTTCATGAGAACAAAGCAATTCAGTTTATTCTCATATATTCAGTAAATATTTCTAACTAATAGAAAAGGACAATAACATCTTACAACCTATTTATCTTACAACCTATTTTTCTTCAAAATCTTCATTATTGTTTCTTTGCCACAAAGTATTTTCTGATAGAAAATTAGTATGAATAACATTAAATTATGCATGTCTTTACTTAGAGAAGAGAAATATTCTTAAAATAATGCCAATAATTTATAAGCATACAGTGAAATAAAAACAAAAAGAAATTCCAGGAGTACCTTTTGAAATCTATTAATTTAACAACATCAAAAGCAGAATATCCATTTTGGAGTTTTATTGTATGCATATGGAAGACTGTTCTGTAATGTATAAATGAAACACTACCCAGTGGATTCAGAATTTACAATTCAAAATTGAGAATCAAATTGTCTACGGTGTGGAAAAGGACATTATGGGTAGAATCTCAAAACCACCAGTAAATTTATTTTTAAATGGGTTAATAGAATTAGTTTGATTTTCCTTTTCGGCTGTTGAATTCAACAGTGTCAAGTGGAAAATCTCCCCAGCTGCTATTTTTATTTGAGGGAGCACCTAGTTCTCCCAATCCTATGTAAATTACTGTGGGGATTCCCTATGAAGCTTTGTGGAATGTTGCCCAGAATTAGAGAAACTGGCTCCTAATGCAGTCTAGAGAGAAAAAAAAAAACCAAAAAAACAAAAAAACAGCTCTAGCCACGTTGTGTTGAATGGAAAAAAAAAATATTGACCAAGCCACATTTTCAGCATCCTCAAAAGTGTGTATACATTTGAGCTGTGACTTCATCTCACTTGCTACAATTAAGAACATTGGGAAATAATGTAATTTGAGGGTTGCTTCTGAGAGCATGCAGAGGCTTAGCTTTGACTTTAAAGTCTGATTTGGAACAATTTTAATGATTAAAATAAACATCTAAATTCACAGATGTGAAAATAGAGTGGTTTGATCAAAAGAGGGTTTGTAGCCCTGTATATGAAATGCCTTTGTGATAGTCTAGGGATTTCATTTCCAGTATGAACTACATAAATTGCTAAATATAATTTTCCTAAAATATTACTTCATTGGGCCTGTAGTAAGATATCATCTTGGCCTTTGTATTTTGTCTGGCTGATATTTGCTTCTTTCCCATGGGAAAAAAAAAAAAAAGTAAGAACTGCTCTCATATAGAATTGAATAGACCAGAGTATCTTGCTGACCCTCTCTGTTTATTAAGATAAACTTCTGATAAGATGGTTAAGCAGGAAGCTAAAGTAGTTCAGGGAAACTAAAGGTTACTTCTTGCTCTCACTATCTGGTGCACGCTATTTTACATTTTGGAATTGTATTTTGAGGGCTTATGTTTAGGTACAATAGGTACTGAGTTTTGGATGACACTTAAGATTTCTTTTCTATGGATACAGAATATCTGTGAAAAAAAGTCAATATTTTTATTTGTATTAACACTCCTGAGATCAGAGCAAACATTTAGTAATATGAGAGAAAGTATGCCACCTGGATTCTGGAATGTTGCAAAGGACATAGCAGAACATGTTTGAAAGTGAAATCACCATATGTTCCATTTATAAATAATTTTCATATCATATTAATTATTTCAGTTTGAAGTAATGAAGTTAATTTTAACTTATTTTGATAACTGCAAAGACTGATTTTTTTTTTTTAAATCACAGTTTTAAGTCTTTTTTCTACTTAATGTTACTGACCCAGGGAAGGATTTGACCTGTGACCCAGAATAGGATATTAAGTATTGTATTTCTGCTAAAAATCATGTGTGATTATTTTTCCTATACTAAATAATAAAATAGAAAACAAATTCTTTTTGAAAGTCATTTTCCTCAGGTAATGCACACTGTTAAGTTTAATTTAGTCTGTCCTAATGGAGTGAGGAGGAAACATTATAACCTTTTAAAAAGTAGAAACCAAAACCTGAGCAAATAGAATTTTATTTTTGCCTGCATGTTTTTTGATTAATATGTCTAAATGTTATATTTAATATTATATAAATATATTTTATCTATAATAATTTATTCTATTTTATCTAAATTTTATCATAATTTTATAGATATTTTTTATCTGTAATAACCTATTGTAAATTTTAAATGTTTTGATTTTATTTTCTTTGAGCTTTTCTTTATGTTAAATAACATACTTTTGTGTAAAAATTTGCATTTTTCCCCTAGTACTCCAACTTTTTTTTTGAGATATGCTAATTGTCCGGTTCCAGTCAGAAGAGTTCCCTCAATGAAAACCAACATACTATTTATTTATAGCCCCCTCTGACTATTAGGTACAGGGACCAAGAATCTAACAAAGTAAACTAATGATCTTTCCAAGATAGCTTTTCTTTTTTAAAACAAGATTAGATGTAGAGTCATATAGAACTTTTAAGTCTATATAAGAAATGGATTTATAACTTTTTGGTTTGCCCATAACTAATCATAACGCAACTGATGTTAACGAATCTGACCTAATAGGATTTTAATTTAGAAACTGGCAAAATTTATTGATTTCAAAGCTACAATTCTTTAAACTCATCTCTCTCAGCCAAATGAAGATAACATAATACCATAATTTAATAAAGAATCAAGTAGTTTAATTTGAAGAAATGGAACAAAAAACAGGCAGTGTGGTGACTCATGCCTATAATCCCAGCACTTTGGGAGGCTGAGGCAGGCGGATCACTTGAGTACAGCCTGAAAAATGAAGTGAGATCCCATCTATAAAAACAAGCAAACAAAAAACATATTATACTATAAGGTAAAGAATTATTGGCATTATCTCTATAATCTAAAGCATTTCTAAATAAAACTGATTATGAAAAGTCTAAAACTAGTTTTAAAATTTCTTCTAAGAAGTCATCAAAGTTTTTGACAATAGAATTGCGATTGTTTTCAAGTCTTTTTAAACCCAGGCCATGTTTACAAGTGACAAGGTGCTATTTCCTCTCACTGCTCATGGATGTGGAAGAATGTTTTAAAGGTATATTCTTTTATGAAGTCAGAGTCAATAACTGGGTGGATACTAACACTGTTAATTGAAATAGGCAACCTGAAAGGACAAGTACTCAAAAGTCATGTAGAATATAGATGTAGATTTGTGTAGATTCTAGTATATTTTATTAAAAACAAATTTGAAGCTGTGTGTGTGTGTGTGTGTGTGTGTGTGTGTGTGTGCCTGTGTGTGTGTGTGTCTGTGTATGTGTAAAATCTACACAGTCTATATTAGGGTTGCATGTCTATTCATTGAAGTATAAATCACCTATCTATAAAGTATACTTTCAATTATCCAAGAAGAAGTTAACTTTTTATGGAGGAGGAGCTAAAAGATAGAGATTATGGTGAAAAGCAATTACAGAGGATTTGCTAAAGTAATTTAAACTACTGTTAATCATCTGAATCATCTACATGTTGTGAGCTGTTTATTGCTCAGAACCACATGGCAGATAATAGATGCCAAGGCATCATTTCTTCCATCATGCGGGATCTTGAGCTCCCTGGCCAATCACACATATCTTGTAATGGAGTGATGCTCTATTCCTCCACTGACTGTGCATCACTCACTCATAGCAATGGCGGACCACAGAGAAAAGGCTAGAAAACCCCATGGCTTGCAGTCCAACTGGAGGAGTTAGGTGAGGAGGAGAAGGCACAGGGGGTGAATATGCAGCTGGGAATTTCCATTCAATGGAACCACACAATTAGAAACAAATAGATGCAGAAAAAAGTAAAAGCCACTATCAAACAAACAATAAATAACAACCTGGGCAATTTTTTTTTTAATTAGCCAGACATGGTAGCATGTGCCTGTGGTTCCAGCTACTCAGGAGGCTGAGGTGAAAGGATTGCTTGAGCCTGGAAGGTGAAGGCATCAGGTGAGCCATGATTGTGCCACTGTGCTCCAGCCTGTCTCTGGCAAATTTATTGATTTCACAGCTACAATTCTTCAAACGCATCTCTCCCAGTCAAATGAAGATAACATAATACCATAATTTATAAAGAACCAAGTAGTTTAATCTGAGGAAATGTAACCAAAAAACGTCAAGTGCGGTGGCTCATGCCTGTAATCCCAACCCTGTCTCAATTGATCAGTCAATCAAATAATTATAAAAACATTTTTGCTATTTCTTTTTGCCAAGCAGTTCATAATTTATGTACATTTATGAACACAGTTTGTTTTTGCAATTTGTGTATTTAGTGCATACAAATGTTTGAACTATCAGTTTACTCTTTTGGGTATAAAACAGTAAACCTGTTGTTAAATTAAGATGCAATTTCACTGTGTATATTTGCAGTAAATAACAATATTTTGGCTCTGTTTTTACATGGATTATTTTTGGTTTTACATTGATTTGACATATTACATGACTGCTATCCATGGCCTCTTCATTACCTTACTTATAGTCACATAAATAAGTACATAGATGCATTATTATGCAGATTTTTACCTGGGAAGGATTTCAAAATAATTGCAAAATATTAATTTGTTTTGAGAAACTCTTTGTGCATTTGTTTGGAGTGATATTAAGAGAGTGATAAAAATTTAGACAATTCAGATAATGTGCCCTGGAATGTTCAGTAAATAGCACCTTTGAGAAGGCTAGAGTCCTGAAAATAAGCAACACGTTCCCCCTTCCCTGCCATACTGTTATTGTTATTGTTCCAGTGTACATTAACCTGTTGTTTTGCACCACACAACAAATAGAAAGCCATAAGCATTTTTTGAAGAAAAATTTTATGTTTCATTCAAGAATAAATTCTGTCAGCAACCACTGCTGCAAGCGTTACCTGTGAAAAAGCTGTGATATCAATGGGAAGCTATTAAGATGAATAAGTAAAGGAACAGGAATTAAAAAGAGAATTTCTCCCTGCAGTTAGGGAGACGGGATCCTGCAATGAGGAGTGGAATTCATGATACACATAGTATGACCCAGCTGTCTGGGAACATTAAAATTCCCTTCACTTAAGCTGTTGAAAGCTGCAAAAGAGACCAAATGTTTTCCATCTCAAAACACATTTTACTTAGCTGTGTTTTGAAAGCTGTTATCTAAACATTAAAAAAAAAATAACCCAGCATATTTTAACATGATTCCTTCTTTGGGTGCAAATCAGCAGTTATAATTTAATTTAGGAAAGAGAGTGAAAAAGGTAGAAGGAAGAGGCACATTTTATTCTTCTACCTTCTTGTTTATCTTTCCTTAAAGTATTTAAAGGACATAAAACAAGGAAATAAAAAAGTCACTAGCATACAGTTTTGTTAACTTATCTTGTGAACATTTAACATTATGCCTCAAATTTCGTATGGTACATAAAGTGTTTCGCTTTGCAAGATCGTGTATACAGCACTTCAAAAAAGCCAGGGGGACAGCTCACTAAATGTAATGGATGTGTAACAGCAGATCTTTAGATCTCTTGTATTTAGCATGACAACTTTGGGTTCTTTAGGTGCTTTAAACATGATATCTAAAACCACATATTTTTTTCCTAGTGATGAAAAACATAGACTAATTACACACTTCTGGTATGCTGTAGACGGCTTAACCATCCGGTACAATTGCAACATTTGGTAATATTGCATCTCCTTTTGTCACTGAAATTAATCAGTTTTACAACTTCATTTTTGTAATGCATTTTCATGGTAATTTTCACTAGAATGAATGCTCAACTTAAGCATAGTTACAGTTTGGAAATGTTCGTCAAATGGTGCAGTAAATAGTTTACTTCTATTAACAGTTTTAAGAGATAAAATCTTAGATCTTTCCCAAGACATGCATCTATATGCATCTTCACCAAAATCTTTAAGAACTTTCACTCAGTGTTTTCAAAAGATGTACTGAAACAGAGGAACCAATTCCCACTTTAAGACCCACTTTCATAAGCCAATTTAGTTCTTGTCAAAACCTATGTTGACTACTATGTAGAAAAAACTTTTGTCAGGGAGCTTCGCTAAGAATGTAGCCCAGACAAGGAATATGACATGAGGTTAGTGTCATGCACCCAGGATGCAGACCACAAGTGTTTTTTGATGATGAAAGTACAAGAAAGTTTAAAATAGTGTAAATGATCAGATAAGGAAGCAAACAACAAGGACAGGTATGCTAGATTTAGGAGCAAACTACCACTAACAACCCCAAACGATCTTCCCTGAACTATGAGCCATAATTATGGTTTAATGACATAATGTTAAAAATCAAATATAACTGTTTTTATTAGCATCCATTTTATGACATAGATTCATAGTTGGGGATAGAAAAATAAGAAATTATTTTGCCTTCTTTTATTTTTACCTTTGTGCTTTTAGGGGAATCTAAGTGAAAAATGTAAGATGGGGATAGACTTTTTTTTTAGGGTCACTTTTGAGAACCTTAGTAAATTAAAATTTTACTTCCAAGAAATGCCTTTCTCTCTGTCTTAAGTACGAAATTCCTTTTTGCATGCATCTTTTCCTAATAGACTATTGTTTTAGTCTTTTTTCACCCCCCGATAAAGACATACCCAAGACTGGGCAATTTATAAAAGAAAGAGGTTTATTGGATGTACAGTTCCACATGGCTGGGGAGGCTTCACAATCATGGTGGAAGGCATGAAGGAGCAAGTCACATCTTATGTGGATGGCAGCAGGCAGAGAGAGAGCTTATGAGGGGAAACTCCTGTTTTTAAAACCATCAGAACTTGTGAAACTCATTCACTATGATGAGAACAGTGCAGGACAGACCCACCCCCATAATTCAGGTCCCTCCCACAACATGTGAGAATTATGGGAGCTACAAGATGAGATTTGGGTGGGGACACAGAGCCAAACCATATCAACGATTGTTAAATATGTTTATTCAATTAAAAACTGAATTGAAAAAATAGCAGGAAGCCACAAACCAAATATTGGTTCAAATTTGTTCTCACTTTGATTAAGATTGAGCCTTGGCAAAATCATATTGCTTCACTGGCATCCATTTAATTACTGGTACACAGCATAGATTCCTTGATATCCCCAGAGTCTATTTTGGTTTTGAAAATACCCCCTAGTGGTGCTTCTTTTATTAATCTAATGTTTATTATTAAACTGAGGTTAGGGTCTCTAAGTTTCCCTGTCAGTCAGTGGTTGGCTCAGAGTGACCCTAAATGCCCAATTACTAAAGACATGACATCTCTGGCATCTTAACACACCAGTCTTTCAGGTCATTATGTCTGAAATAGTGTTGCCTTTGGAAAGAACAGGGCAGAATATACAGGCAGATTGATCAGGGTTTGAATCCCGTTTTTAATACCTACCAATTGGGTGACTTTGGGCTACTTCTTTACTCACTCTTACTGAGTTGTTTTGTCATTTGTAAAACAAGGATAATAATCACCTTATAGTCTGTTAGTGAGTTGTTACATGAAATGATGTATTTTAAGCTTTCGACATAAAGTAGGCACTTAATGAATGATTGTATTATAATTACCATTTTTTATCATCTTGCCAGCATCTATTACTTCCATTACTTCAATGGCTTGCTAACTGGTCACCCAGGATCTATTTGTCCTGCCCCAATACACTTGCCATATTGTTTGCCAGTGGAGTTTTCAAAGATGAGACTTTGGCAAGGATTATGTCTGCTTTCTTTCTGAATGAAGTAATAAATGAGTGAAATAAAGAAGACTGACTAATGTTAGAAATAAAATATTTAAATACACTTGATTTAGAAGAAAAAAAAGAATGGATTTTTTTGCTTACGTATCTTAGCCAAATTAGTTACCAAAAAGTTAAATCCATGGGTCTATTTTTAAGAAACTACAGCACAGAAAACTGCATTGAATAGTATATAGTTAGGCATTATGCTTATGGTTTAAAAGTGTTTTGTGCTTTTTGTTATTATTATTGTAATTATTGAAAATGGGTTGAATATAATGTAGATATAATGTCCTTGGTTGTTAAACAAAAGAGGAAGACCTATTATCTGAAATAAAATATTTCTAGATTGCCCGCAAAACATTATGCCTGGATATGAACTTTTAATATGATAGTAATTCTTAGATTAAAAAAAGAATTACTCTTACTGCTTTCATGTTTTACCAGAACACTTACTTTAAAATTTTCCTTTAATTTATTCTGACAGATTCACTCAGCACAGAGTATGAAACTGTCTGGTATTTTGGGATCCATTGGAAAATTAATCTCTTTGTTTGCAACACACGCATGAAGATACACATACATAACCTACTACAATCCATATTTTTTAAACATGTGAGGATGATTTTACACACCTAATGGACAATAGTATGCTGAATTCTTGCAAAGCAGTTAAATGAACATTGCAAATCACTTTGCCTAAGCTCCCAGTAATATTCTTTTTCACTTTTGTGGATATTTTGAATGACAGCAAGTCTCGCCTCTTTCATGAAGCTTCCTCTACCATGCCATCCTTTATGCATCTCCCTTCTGTCTGAATCTCTGCAGCACTTATCATTCGAACCACATAATTTAGTGCTTAATGACTTATAGTCTTATACTATTTGCCATTCTTTCAAGTAGCTTAGTCTTGTCTAAATAGATTGCATGGTACTTAACAGAAGGGACAATGGTTTATTATTTAGTTTTTATTCCCTCTGCCTTCTAAACCTGATCCTGCAGTATATTTGGTTTGGTCATTTTCAGCCAGTGAGTCAAGAGCCAAGGAATTGGAGAGAGTGGTGTGGGGGCTAGGGAAATATCCCAGAGCTATTCCCTGATGGTCCGAGGACATCAGGCAACTGACTTCTCTGTATCCACCAAAGAGCTGTGGCTGATGTGCTTGGCATCCATTGCTGCACCACAAATTATCCCAAAACTTAATAGTTGAAAAGAACAATAAACATTTGATGTCCTCAGTTTGTACAGTTTAGGAATTCAAGGGTGGCTCAGCTACTGGGGCAGTTGTGGTCCAGGGTCCACAAGTAAAATAGCAACTGCAATCATCTAAAGATCTGACTGAGGTTGAATAATTTGTTTCCCAAGGCCTTTCCCTCACATAGCTGGCAGGTCCTAATTGCTCCCTCAATAGGCCTTTCTGCAGGCTGCATCATGTCCACAGAACATGAATGATAGGGAGAAAGAGACAGAAAGATACTCTTCTTTTTTATAACCAAGCCTGAAAACTCACATAGCATCCTTTTCTTCTCATTCTGTTCAGTAGAAGTGAGTCACTAAGCCTAGCTTATATTCAACATGAAAAGAAGTAGATCACTTTTTGAAGAAGGGGAGAGAAATTTTAAAATTTCTAAATATATTTTAAAGCTATCACAGATGGGTATTCAATATATTTATCTTCTGGGTTTACCATCAACATAGTACCTGGAACATGGAGAGGTTAAATGAGTGAATGGTTTGTCTTTAATCTGTGGCCAGTAAGTACTTTTTTTTTTTAATCAGGAAAAGAAAAGTCCTTTATCATCTTTTAGGTCTAGCCATACCCTCTAAATTCTGAGCTGTTGCCTCAGGGAATTTGTAAATATCCATGTCAGATCCCTTTTGATAGCAGTGTCAAGGTAAGTATGTAAAAATAAGACTGTGCCTCTCTTGCTGTATAAAAAGATGCTGAGGCTCAGCTGCCATTGCCAGCCCTTATACTAGGGTTGGTCTTCCCAATAGTGGCCATGATTCACCAGGATCAATGCATGGTTCTATTCCCTTATGACTAACTATAGGGTGCAGTACGTAACCAATGGCCAACCCAATAGATTTTTTTCATTAAATTTCAGAGCTCCTTAAGGGTGGTGACCATGGCTTAATCACCAGTGTACACTCACTGCCAGATGATATGCCAGAACATAGAATATTCCTCATAAATACTTGTGGAAGAAATTGAACTAAGTTGGTTTACATGTTGAACTCATTGTCCTGCTATTGTAACATTAACTCCCAGCCAGCAGAACCAATTTTTGCACCCAAAATTAAACAGCGTCTACTGAGGTCCTCCGGATTCACACTAACATCTTATCCTGTGTATTTTCCTTCCTTTTCTGTGAATGTCTTATCTTTTTTTTTTTTTTTTACCACATTCTGAAGTAATATATATTTTAAAGAGCATTTTTAATTTTTGTGGGTACATAGCAGGTGTATGTATTTATGGGGTACATGAGATGTTTTGATCCAGGCATACAATGCGTAGTAATCTCATCAGGTTAAGTGGGGGTATCAATAACTTCAAGCATTCAGCCTTTCTTTGTGTTACAAATAATTCAACTATACTTTTATTTGTAAATGTACAATAAATTATTGCTGACTATAATTACCATGTTGTGCTACCAAGTACTAGATCTTATACATTTAGTTCACTTCAAATTTTGAGGAAAATGTAGTTCAAACATCATTTTTGTTCAAGGTTTATTTTTAAAAACACATATCATTTCTAGTGTAATTTTGAAGATTCTTATTTTTCTTCATATAATTTTTACCTGTCTCCAAAAATATCCTTTCTTGGAAAATATTTTTCCCCATTCGGATTGTGATTCCTGGCTTAGTATTTAGACACCATTATGAATTTATATTCCTATCATTTATTTTGGTTATTCTTCTCTGGCTCTGTACATTTCCATCTCGGTTTCTCAGAAGCACATTGCTGCCTGAGTGACCAGAAAATAAATAAAAGGGACAAAATATTTGTTTCTCTTTTGATATAAAGATGGCTATATAAAAATCCATCACCAACAACAAAAAACCATAGAGGGTATTTGCATAGAAGGTACCAACGATTTTATTGAGGTAGAACTCCATTTAACAATAGCTCATGCTTATTAGGTGCTTATTATGTGCTTATTAGACACTGAGTTAAGTGCTGTGCATGGATTACCTCATTTAATTATCTCAATAGCCCCATGAGATACTTTTTACCATTATACTCATTTTGCAAAGGAGGAAACCAAGGCAATAAGTAACATTACGTATGTCATGCCCCAAGCACATAGTGAAGCTGTGATTTGATTCCAGGCTGCACTACTCCAGAATCTGTGTTTTTAGCCACTATCCTGCACTTCTTTTTCTAAAATTTTTATTTTGATTTATGCTATCTCTCCAGGTACTGCTTTATGAGATTTACCAGATATTACACTGTGTTATGTGCTTCACCTCAATTATTTAATCCTAATAACTTCCGATAAGTCTTATTATCGCGATTTTAGAGTTACTGAAAGAGAGGCTGAAGAAGCTGAAGCAACTATCTCATTATCATGTAACTAGAAGCAGACTCCATTGTGGGCTCTAACATCAGAAGGCTGTGGTCTAGCAGGAAGCTGGGGATGAAACTGATTGCTCATGAGCCCAAGTGGTTTCCTTTTTGCTGAGAGGAAGCTTGTAGTTTTCTGGGCCCTAGGAAGGAAAATTTCTCCCTCATTATGGCAGCTTACCATGTTCAGCCCATCACCTTCCCTGTGAAAGGCCATGGGAGGCAGGAAGTTTGTGGAAACAGATGACTGGCACTTCGTCCTAGGTGTGGGTAATTTGAGAGTTGAGTTATGAGGACCATGAGCCTCGGGTATCACCTGGACCACACAAAAAAATTTTGGGGGTGGGGAATAATTAGAGATGTGCTGGTTTGCACCCCACTGTGCATAAAAACACAATATTTGTCTCAAATATTTATCTTGTAATTGCAATGGAATGTTTTTCAAAAATGAAACCAAATTCAGTGAATTTACATCTTACTGAGAGCTTAGGTTCTATAGTGAGCACATAATTGAAAATCAAGTGTAATCAAAATGTTCTTCTATTCAGCTCTTGAACCATCCAGTTTTGGAAGGGATCGCTGTGGCTTCAGCGGAGCACCAGAGGAAGTGGCATATTTGCATTCAGAGGATGCATGTTGTGAAAAATACACCTGAGAGTCACACTTGATAGAACACGATACTCACAATACAAAAGGTGTTTGAACACTGATTCCTTCTGAGGAAACAGATGATTCATGTTTCCATCTCATGCCCTTTCCTGGGTAAAGGCTCATTCATTCTCCCTCCCTCTTCTCTCTCATCCACATTCCCTCCCTTCCATTTCCCTCTGTTTGTAATAGTTGAATATTAGTAAGTTGAATGTGTATATGTCGTGACTTCGCTGTGTATTCCAAGATAAAAATTTAGCAAAATATATTTTTAGGAAGACGTTTATAATGGCTTTCTTGAAATATTCCAACACTGATTACTAAGAGGGATTATATACAGGCAATGATAAACAGTTTTATGGTAATTTCTCCAAAGACAATAACCATCACAGCATTTTTAAAAAGTACATAGCTAAAACACTTAGAGAATCATTTAAATTTAATTAATCAATAATTTTTTTTGAGAACTTTTGAACTTCACCAGCTCTTGTAGAATGGAGGTGGGGAGGAGGAATATAAAATTGTATAAGCCACAATGTAATATTAGACAAAAGTAGTAGTTAAAAATGTTAAAACTGCAGTCATTTCAATCATCTTCCTAGGCTCATAATTTCAATGTTCTCCACATCATGATCAGGCTCCATGGTTTATGTATAAATTGGCAGTCCAGATTATATGTGGAGAGAAATTATGTGTGAATCAGGGTGCATATTTTTCTTTCCTCTTTAAGTATTTCCATTCATGTCCCTTCTGGCATTCCCCGCTTCTAGTTGTAGGGCACTGTGTTAGCAAACTTGGATTTGTTTTCCAGCCAAGAACTACATACAAAACACAAATACCTTTGAGAATCTGCTTCTTGGAAGTTGACCAGTACTTAATTCTGGAGTTTATAGACAGGCTATATTAAGATTTTATTTGAAGTTGAAGAATGTACGCAACAAAATTAACAGAAAGATATTTTCAAAGCTACAGCTGAAATCAATGTCCATATTTTCACAATGATACAGAGATCGTATTGGTACTTTAATTGCTATTGGAATATTTTGACATTTTACCACTAGATATTTTTCATAAGATGTGATACCTGTTAAATGGATTATAAACTAAACATACTTTTCTGGCTCTATAGAGTTGTTGCTTTATTTTTTAAGCGTTTGGCTATAGTTATTGAAATAGTAAAATGAAATTTTAAGGTTTCCAACATAGACAAATGATAAATCCTTCATGAAATCATTGATAAGAAGTTAACACATTCATTGTTTCTTAACTCTGTAATAGACATCATAACCAAGTCTAAGTAATATGCAGCATCCGCCATCAGAGCTTTGGAGTGGAGCAATTATTCTGGGGCTGAATTGCCTCATTAACCCTTCGTCCTTCCTTTAGTGTACACCTCTTTAGGTGTATTTTCAGTAGAAGCAAGCACTTTCAATAGAACACAAATTAGTCACAGCCATTAGTGTTCTTTGCAGACAAGACTGTGTGGTTGCTCCTATGAAATGTTCTGTTTCTCAGGATGATGAGTTACTTCATCTGGAACAACATTAGTTCATCAAGGTTTGAGGTTTATCTAAAGATCAAATTCCTGTAATTTTGTATGCCATCTGATTTAATGTCCACTTAGTTTAGTGGTTAGACAGACATGGGCAGGCATAACAGATGAATCTAATATCAAAAACTGGAGAAAAGGCAAATTCTTAAAGGTCTAATTCAGGCATCTATAGATGGAGATTGTGCTGCTGCTTTTCTTTTTCCTAAGGAAATGCATATCAAGGTAATGCCAAATCTTATTAAGAAAAGTCTAAATAATATGAAACACTGTATGTAAATATGCCTATGCAATATGCCAAATATGTAAATATACCAAGCAGGTAAAAATCTCTGCTTTGGAAAGACGTTTAATGGAGGAAGATGGGAAAAAGTGGATTGATCTTAAAATGAGATTGCACACATTCCTTTGGAAGGTTCCCAGGCCATGTACTCAAATACAATTGTAATAGTTTACAGGCAAAAAATGGATTGGCTAGAGTTTACCGATAACCTGCTTCCTTTTTGTGCTTTAGAGACTTTCCAAATGCTTTCAAGTTGAATGAAAAGTAGAAGCTTCATTTTTTCTTTATTTATTTATGACTAATTTGTTGCAACATTTTTTTATTGAGTTGAAAACAGTTAATAAAAAATATATGTATGGCTGATATTTATGCTTTTCTGAAACAAAGTATTATAAAGCTTTATTTACAAAATTGTTTTCCTTACTTAGGTGTTCCAGTGGAAGGCTAGAGGGGCTTTCATATAAGTTTAATTACCTATGATGATGCCTGGTTGAATAAGTCAAATATGTCTCTTTACTAAAGGACTTCCTAGACTTTTAGAGTTTTAGACTTAGAGTATTTAGCACATTGGTGCTCATTGTGAGGCTCCAAGAGGGAGCTATCTTTACCCATTGAGGAAATTTAGCTCTACGTTGACCTCAGAGCCAATTTCCAGGGAATATCTTCCAATAACTCGCCAATTAGAAAATGCTGGTGTGAAGGATGTTTCTTGCCATCAAACAGTCTACAGGTAGATTGGCTGATCACAGAAATATCCCAAATGATTTTAAGTATGATGACTAGTTAGTGAATGGTTTTAATATTACATACTGTAAAAATTTCAAGGAAGAGAGCTGGAAGGCTTTGTAGGAGCTTAATGAACAGAAATATCACTTTACCTACTTGATCTATTGTTTTATCTCCTCAATGCTGTGAGTATTAGAAGTAAGAGAAGTGAAGGACCCATATGAGCACAGTTGAAAGGCCAAATCAGCTTCTACTCATATTTCCAGTTGTTAACCAGTGCTAAGATTTGTAAGGGAAACAAGCAGGAAATGGCCCTAGAAAGAAGACAAACTTGACATCAAACTGTAGAGGAGGAGATTGGATTTGGGATTAGGGGCTTTATTTTCTAGCAAATTGGGATCAAATGGAGTTTTTGTTCAGTGCGCTTTTTCTTTTGGTTTTTGCTTTTTACCTTTTGTTTCTAGGTAAAGCAAAACATTGTTGTAACTTTGTTATTTTAGGAAGACTAATGTTTGGTGTAAAAATACCATAAAAACTCAGGCCTAAAGGGACAATGGCCTTCACTAGACCAGTGCCAGTGGGAAGAAGGCACTTATTCTGTTAAAAATAATTTAACAGACCGACGGAACCAATGACTATTTACTGGGTACAAGGGAATGAGAGGAGTCCAAGGTATTGTCCCGAATTTGTGCCCAGAAAAAAGGAGAGAGATGGTAAAGACATGGAAAGATGGGGTGAGGAGAGTAAGCAATATCGTGCTATTCTGGAGAAGCAGCAGTGGTAGGGATTCCTCTCTAAATCCCTGAAAGAGAATCATCACTGCAACAACTGATTCCTAAGGGGAATGGCGTTAACCAAGTTTGCTTGGATGTAAATACAACAATTCCCCATACATTTAGCCATAATTAATTTATTCTTACAAGGAGCCTCAAAGACAGTTTAGTTTACAATGAAAAGATGCTACTGAAGATGTCAGTAGAACAATACTTTATTCCATCCTTAAAAGTCTTATAATGGTCCTGAGGAGGACAACAACATCAAGGACATGTCTGTAAGTAAGGAAGAACTGGCTATAAACCAGGAGAGAAGCATAGATGATTTGGGGTAAAGGATGAAAAGGTCAAGCCTGGTGGTAAAAATTAGCAGGCATAAAAAATGGGTGGTTTTGAAGGATAAATAAGATTTTATCTAAGATAACCAAGACAAAATAAATTCTAGGCTGAGCAATAATAATGAAAGCAATTAAAATTATAATAGCAATACCAATAATAATAGCTATTTTCTACTGACTATATCTTATGCATGATTCTAAGTGATTTACATACATTGTCTCACTGAATTCTCGGAAAAAAAAAAACGAATGAATTTATACTGAATCGTTAGGCAATCAGAACTCACTGAAGAATTGTGAGCAGGGGAATAAGTAACAGCAGATGGTTGAGAGGATTAACATCGAGGACTTGAAACTGGTGGGAGGGTGAGTGGTGGTCAGAGGTTCTGGTAAGAGATCACTGCAATAATTCAGACTAGAGGTAACAGGCATCCAAGTTTGGCATTCAAACTATATGAGAAGAGAAGTCAAGGAAGGACCTGATCCATCTTTTTTTTTCAACAAACATCTCCTAAATACTAGTTGATGTCAGGCATTATGGTAGACTCTAGGCAATAGGAGCAAATAAAATACACCCAATTCTTGCCCTCTTGGTACTTAAAGTTTACCTACAAAGAGACATTGTACCAGAAAGTTCCTGGCCTTGGTAACAAACCTAAAACTAGGCCGGGTTGCGTGTGTGTGTGTGTGTGTGTGTGTGTGTGTGTGTGTGTGTGTGTGTGTGTTTCTACCCTAGCTTTTTGAGCTCTGGAACTCAATGGTATTCCACCTTTGCCTCAGAATACTCTCTCTTACTGATTGGCAGAGGTCACAGTGGGTAGAACAGAACAACCTCAGCTGCAAGCCGGACAGAGATGAACAACTTCATGGGTAGCACAGCTTGAGAGAAAAAAACATTTTTCATAAAATTCTTCCCTTCCAAGGTCAGGGTAAGGATTAGGGCAACTGACACTGGAATGAAAGAAAGAAGATTCAAAAATACTTACACTTTGCCATTCCTCAGAGTGTAGGCCAGACGATCTTCCTCATTGTTCATGTATGTAAGTTTACTCTAACTCATTACACAAACACAAATACTGTGAAACTTATAGTATTTTGACCTGTTCCCATGAACTCAGAGCAGTTCACACTCACGTTACCCAATTTATTTTGCCAGTACTCATAAGAGGCTATTATGAAACTTTCATGGAAACCGACTCAAAGGTTAAGTGACTTACCCAAAGGTACACAGCTAGGCGTGGAGACAAGAGGAAAATCAAGCTTCCAACACACTTTCCCCACAAGATTATGAGTCTAAAAGCACTCTTAAATGGTGTTTCTAAAGCTCGAGGGGAGAAGCTGACCCTGGAGTTATTGCATAATGTGCTAAATGCTACATCGAAAGATTGAATTAATTAAAATTAACAAAATAATGAAAAATGTATTCCTTATAGAGTTGAGGTTTCTTCCAAAAGCATTTACTACCTCATTTCTTTAGTCTAAAGCTAGGAAGATTGAGGGATTTCTCCTTTTGAGACTAATGATAATCATAAGCAAAGTTATCTTTTATAAAATAAAAAGATAATAGTAATGCGGATTATCTGAACAACCAGATTGGTATGTACGCATTTTTTGTGAATGTCTCAGTTTTTGTATTTATTTTCTCATCATTTTTTTCTTGAATATATCTTGTAATAAATACACATCAAAGAGTTAAACATCTCTGCTTTTGGGGTATATTTCTCTATTGTCTCTATTTTGCTACCGATATTTTACTGTATTTTATTAACATTTTTATTTTATCATAACATTTTAATTTAAACTTGGTATATATTTTTTGTGCATTAACCACTCAGCATAATAGCTTAGGACTGAAACATATCAAGTGTCCAACAAGAAATATTTTAAATATGGTAACCTTAATTGGAGTTTAGAAAAGTAAATCTTTGAGTGTAATAATTTATTCACCAGAGCTGTTGTTTCAGCGAAGTATTTCATCTTAGTTTCCAAAGAGCTGCTAGTCATTACTAAATATATTTTAAAATCGAAGCAAAAAAGAAATCCACTTTCATTCTGGCCAAATATACTATAAAATATTAAACTGTTAAAATCTTTGGCAATTTTGAAAAAGATTATGCTTGTATAGTTAATTAATAAGAAAGGAAGTAGGCAATGGTTCACTGGGGAAACTTTTGTTATCACCATGTCTATTTATGAAGGATCCCATGCTGGAGGGACAATAACGGGGTGCTAATTCTGAACGCACACAGTGCCGTCCTACAAAGACATCAAGATTTGTAGGAAATCAACCCTCCAGCAGTCCTGGCAAGCCAGACTGACCCCAGCAAATGAAAATAATCAAAAGTAATTAGAAGCGTGCTGGACTACTCCTCGGAGAGCAGAATGGGAGAGTAAACATGCCTGAATCCTTGAGCCACTGCAAAGGCCCATGTCTGAGCTGTTAGGTGCCCTGACCTTGTCCACATAAAGATGTGATTTATGAAGTGCAGGGCACAGCAGCAGGGCTTCTGTCTTCTCCTGGAGAACCAAATTACTGAGGTGGAGATTAACATGCTTTCAGTTGGGCCCATTTCCAGACCAAGGGAAATTTTTTATTTACATTTTTTTTACCTTTAATTTCCTCTTTTCTAACAGCACACCCCAATAGATTTAAAAAAAAAAAAAGAAAGAAAGAAAAAAGGCAGAGTCCACCACCAAGAGCTACCAGTAATCTCTCTCCAAAGCAGTGGTGTATGTGCTGGCGGCTATGGACAGTCACAGGTTTTTGTGGGAAAATCCGTATTGTGCTGGACTGTTTTGCTGGATCTGCCTGATCAAAACATCACAGAATTCACCTTCATGCTTACAGAACCAAGCTTGCAAAATACTTATCAAATTAAAAAATAAAAATTATTAAAATTAAACAGAGTATTACCTTAGATTTCATGGCTCTCTGATCTAGTTTATCTTGCCTAAAGGTCATAATTCATTACAAAGTTTACTCTATTAAATAAAAAGATTTAGGAGAAGAAATTGTGGGTGGTAGAGACTTTAGAGGAGCAGGAGGAAAGACAAATTGGGAGAAATGTTTATATATGAATCAGTGGGAGTCTCTTGAGTCCTAAAGAACACACTTACATTATTTCTTATCTTTGTGTCCTTTAGGTTAGGTAAGATTTTACAAAATCCAATTCTGACATGGAAGAGGAAGCATTGATTTTCTTTTTAAACACACATCAATATCTATACACGAAGCTAATTTAATTAGCAGGCACTTATTGTTCAGCCAAATGTCAATTTCTCAGATTATTTCATGCTTCTTGACATGAACTGTATGAAACAGGATTTAATAGAATCTCCATGAATAAAACTCCACTTGAGAAATGTAAAAATGCACTTGTACGTTCTTGAAAAGCTACAAAAAAAAAATAGTGTTAAAACACAAATGTCAGGCTTTGAGTTCAGTGTATATTTAGCCACCCCAAGAAACCCAAAGCTGCAGAATTAAGGGAACTTAAACTGAGGTTATAAAGTGCCTTCCTCTATAAACTAAAAACATAATGTCAGGGTGAATGGGAACATACTTTATTAACTTTACGGTATTGAAAACTGCCAGCAAGTTGTCTTGTTTTTAAATATTGTCCTCTGCAGAGTGTTACAGTGCTGTTTGTCCACAGGAAGCCTATTAAAAGTGGACAGTGCAGTCATTTCATCTGGCTTTGGCTGGACTGCTTTTCTTTCCTTTAATGATGTGCTGGAATGTACCATGCCCATAGGGTCTCCATTAGCAGAACTTTTACTTCTGGGACGACCATGAAGTTTAAGGCTTAAAAGAGGCATCAGTTTACAGTCTTGTGGGAATCACTTGAATACTGGAGCACTAACTTCTTACTGCTTTAACTAATATATTGACTTATTTTAAATAAACAGTTACACAATGAAGGCAGAGCCAGTGGCCTTATTGGAAATCTTTGGGCTTTTTTAAAGATTCTGCAATCCACACAGCTGGGGAAGGAAGGAAGGGGCCTGAGGAGGGTTTATGCCCTTTTCAAACCAGGAAGAAAACACATTAACCTCTCCCACCCCAGCCCTGCCATCAGCCAAAGGGGGATCTTTACAACTCCCAGAAAATCTATCAGCTCACACTCAACCCTCATATTTTCCAATGCCCTTTTCCTGGTAAACAACAATTAACAGAACAAGAAAGAAAAAATAATTATTCCTTCTGGAAAAATGTTTTTAAAATCTGGTTCTCTTTTTAAACATCACTGATGAATCATTCCATTTTCTGCTTTCCCTGAAGCTATACATTTGTTATAGTTTGTTCTCCTATTCTATCCCCTTAATATTTAGATCATCTGTCCTGATACATGTTTGCAAATTAAAGCTGGTTTGAGATTATAGTAAAACCATTATTTTTAATAGCCCATTTCAAGGGCAGTGCTGAACACTGCAGAACACGCATGTTACTGATTACTGCTGAGCAGACAGCGGCTTTTGCAGATTAATTTGTAACTGGGAACTACTGTAAACAGATTTCACCAGAAATCCCAAGGAATAAAGGGAATTGGTGGTGGTATTTGGCTCCTTGTATTTATTTATTGTTTTAGAAACCTTTTGATGGAAAGCAAGCTAACAGGGGAGAAGCAAGCCCGTTGCAAAAACCTTTTCCTCTAACCCTCTCTCCTGTTTCATTCACTTACTGGGGAAGATGGATCAGGTCTTCTAAAGAATTCTTATTTAAATAGCAAGACTCCCCCCTTTTTTTTTCTGTTATTTTTTTTGAGACGGAGTCTAGCTTTGTCGCCAGGCTGGAGTGCAGTGGCATGATCTTAGCTCACTGCAACCTCGGCTCCTCAGGTTCAAGTGATTCTCCTGTCTCAGCCTCCCGAGTAGCTGGGACTACAGGCATGCACCACCATGCCCAGCTAATTTTTTATATTTATTTATTTATTTAATTGTTTTTATTAGAGATGGGGATTCACAGTGTTGGCCAGGGTAGTCTCAATTTCCTGACCTTGTGATCCGCCCACCTCGGCCTCCCAAAATGTTGGGATTACAGGCGTGAGCCATCACGCCGGGCCACAAGAGGCCCCTTTCATGAGAAACAAGGCCAGTCTAACTACTGTAGGATTTCAGAAGTCTATCTTTAAACTTCAAGTTGTGTCAAGAGTAAGTGGGATGACTCTGCCTTTACAAGAAGCTATTGTTATATACTCAAAGGAGAAAGGGAGGGTTATGGGGTGGGGGGGGAGATGGAAGAGACAGACAAGCAGACACACACATACACACCACACACACACACATCACACACACACACGCACACACACACACACACACACACACACACACACAGAGATCAAGATTTAGCGTTTTGTTAGCCTCCTTTGCTCAGGTCCTTCTGATTTCCTTCAGTCTTTTTCACAATTTATTCAGTGGAGAACAAGACTGATCATGACGATAATGATGATATTAATATAATAATAATGATGATGCAATGAATTCGCCATTCTTCTAGGTACATCTTCCAAGGTCTCGGAGGGTAAGCGTTCACTCTTGGTTATATTTGGGGAGGAGAAGTTGAGACGTAGGAATAGTCTTCGCTCAGGCTGGAGGCTGCAGGCCTGGACTGCAGTGTGCCCTCCTCCGGTTGTGAGGCTCGGGAGGACGCGCAACGGCGGGCGAGGCGGAGGGCAGAGCTGGGTGCCGGCGCCTGGCGGGCAGAGGCGGGTTCACCTGGGTGGCTGGAGCCGCCCGCGCTGCGCTTTATTTCGGAGCGCAATGCCATCTACCGGCCTCCTGATATACCTGCAAGTATCCAGACCTTGAAAGTCGCTCCGCCTCCCCCACCCGAAACCAATATGGGGGGGGAAAAAAAAAACTCGGAGGCCCTTTCCACGAAATCCTAATTTAGCCAGGACCTGCCAGTGATTCCACACGACCTTTTGTTTACCTACCGACGTTTCCTCGTTTTGAAAGCAGTTTTGTAAAGGGCAACGGGGTGGAGGCTGCAGGACTGGGGCGGGGGTTGGGGCCCTGAGCTCCCAGACCCCCTGATCAGGCCGCACTGTCTAAAGCAATCGGTTCCCAAGATTACTTGTATTTAATACACAATGCATCATAAAACAAATCCCTCATCCTGACAGGAAGAAAATAGAACAGCTCATAGCTCGAGCCGGTCCAATTTATGGCTAAATTAAAAAAAAAAAAAAAAGCTCCGACAATGGGCAAGTTGAGGAAGGGCAGGAAATCAATGGCCACAAACCCGGAGCTCTTAAAGGTTCTCAAGCGCCCAACTCTATGGGAATATCTGACCGGGTTTTAGGTTATTTACAAAGGATTTTTCCTGTCCTACCTACCACTGCTGTGCGATTTTCTCTCAAACAATGGCCATTATCTGAAATAACAGTTCAATGTCACAGATAACAGGCCACCGAAACGAATTAGTCACCACCTCTTGTCATTTTCTCTCCCCCAATCCCTCCCTTTTGCTACTATTTTTGTTTTTAAATCAGCGTTTTGGGGAAATATAGTTCTACTGGCTTTACACGTTTATTTGCGCTTGGAGAAAACAAAAAGTGGGTGGCACTTGCGTTATCCCGTTTGCAGCTGAAGTTTAACCGTCAGAACACTTTCCAGCCCCTCGTGCTCCACCTCTCCTCCGCAAGTGTCCCTAGACTCGCTTACTTTGCTTAACTTTCCATTGTTGAGCTGAGTTGGATTTTGTCCATTTGTTTTTATGAATGGAGTTTTGTGATAAAAACGCATTTACTTCCATTTAGCCAGTGGGATTTACTAAATCTTACAAGGTTGACCACAAGGAAATCTGTAGACCCTTTTATTTTGCTATGGATCCCTATATTCTTTCTTCCAATGTGTTTTCTGCAATGTGTTGGTTTAAATGCACCCAAGGTGTATTAGAAAGTTATCAAACATAGTATAGTGCCGATCACTAAAAGCAGCATTTGTAATGTTAAAAGTTCAAAAACAATCTGAGTTGTCAAATTGCTTGTTCCACCTTTGGGCCTTCATGGTGTTTTAATTAATGTATCAAAGAAAATTGTATCAAAACAATTAATGTATCAAAGAAAATAGCAAAAACTCACCAGACAGTCATCAGTCTCTCTAAACTCTTAATATGCTGTTTGGGCGGGTTATATGACAATAATTTTTCAGATTCTAAAATATCTTTTAAGAAAAATATGATTTGAAAATTTTGCAAGCTCTCCTGACCTTGCTACAAGAATGAAGGGAATGAATTAGAGTACGAGTTTCAATTAAAAAAAATTAATGCTTAGTAGAAAACTGGAAATGTACATGTCAACTTTTCACACTTGATGTTGGTGTTTTCTGAAAATTTCTAAACTATTTATATTTAGTCTGAACCAGCGCCCCTATACCCTAAGCTTTAACCTCGCCCCCTCCAGCGCTACCTCGCCCCCTCCAGCGCTACCTCGCCCCCTCCAGCGCTACCTCTCCCCCACTACCCCCCCCGCCCCCTCCTGCCTCGGTGCACACACCCTCACACCCCTGAAAGCACTTCTCCACCCTTCCCCATTCCTCCCATCCCCCATCTCTCTCTCTCTCTCTCTCTCTCTCTCTCTCTCTCTCTCTCACACACACACACACACACACACACACACACACACACACACACACACACTCGCACGCGCGCGCACGCATACACACTCCACACACACTTGTGCTTTCAGGACAACGAAACAGAGGCTATTTCCCTGGAGAAAGAAATCCTGCCTGGCGAGATCTCCCCATTGGTTGTTTACCCGGAGAAATCTACATGTTTAAGGGGGATGGTGCATCCATAATCAGTCTGTCCCTATAGGACTTGGGTCTTGGCGACCTTTTTGTGACCTCTCCCGCCAGAGGAGGCTGCTGTCACTTTAAAAATTTACTGAGAGAGGAGTCTGGCTTCCGATCATTCTGGGCGGCGGGAGATAGCTCCCTTTCTCCCTCGCCCCGGGTTCTTTCTGGATGGCCGAGCAGATCCTCTTTAAAGAGACAGTTCATGAAATAGAAACCCGGCGGCTGAGCTTGGAGTTGCGAAAGGGGACGATCCCGTGAGGGTCCCGGACCGCGAAGGCGCTGCGGAGGATCTGAAAAGGGCTAGAGCTCCCCTCACCTCCCCGGGCCCCCCACCTTTTCAAACCCTCCTCCTCCTGCTTGTTTCCCCCCCGAGGAACTGGGAAGGAAAAGTAGAAGAAGTTTTAGTGGGTCTCAGATAACTTTCATTACACATCGGGCTGATAAGAGCAAGAGAAAGTGAGAAAAGAGGGAGGTGATGTGAAGCAGAAGAAATAGCTCCGAGCTCATTTAGGAAGGGGGAAAAACCAAAACACACCAAACCCGGGTCACCCAGACGACAGAAGACTTCATTTCTTGTATCAAAAATACACTGTTGGCGGACAATAAATCCGAAACGCGCGGTCCTGGAGAGCAGATCCTAGAGACGGACAAAGTTGTCAGACCCATGTGGAAACCGAGAAGCCAGGCTTTTTAAAAATTATGATTGTTATTTTTAAACATCTCGAAATGTTGCTCGGGATCGTTTGAAAGGATTTTCGTGCAGGAGCGCTGGGGGCTGCTGATTACTTTATTTTGTTTATTTTGATTCTTCTGTGATTGCCTATTATTGCTGAGTTGAGGCCATAGAAATCTAAAGGTAAGAGAACTCCTCACTTTAAAAGAAAAAAAGAAAAGTCTGGGCGATGTGAAAGTTTGTCACTTTGGACAGTTTCCTGCCGGGGCACCGTTTCTCGGGGCGCCCCCCGCCCCCCGCCGCCTTTCCTCCTCGCCCTCAGTCTCGCGGAGCCCTGCTGCTTATCTACGTTGCTAAGCCGGGGGATTTCCTTGTTCCTCCTGCGAAACGGTGCGGTCTGGACACGTCTCCGGGGTGGGTCGTCCGGCCTTCGGTGGGTTTCTCTGCCGGCTCGTCGGCCTCTTTTCCTTGCGCTCTTCTCCTCTTTCCCCTCCCTCCGTGTGTCTCTGTCCGTCGGTTTCGGGGACGCAGAAGGTGCGGTTGCCAAAATCTGAATTCCTGGCACTGGCCACGCGACTTTGGAGCGGCTCTCGGCCGAGTTCCACCTTGCCAAGTAACAGCTTTGCTGTCCAACATCGTGTGCTGCTTCTCGAGAAAGTCACATTCGGACCCTTTGGCTAGATTGTGGGGATTTTTTTTTTTTTCCCCCTTTTGCTGTTGGTTTTTTGAAAGGGCCTTTCTCTAAAGTCTACCTGAAGGTTTTTTTTTTTTTTTTTTTTTTTTTTTTTTTTTTTTTTTTTTTATAGCTATCTTTGGAGCTTGACAGCTTTTAAAAACACAGGAGTGTGTTATATGAAATGACTGAAGATGTGTCGTTACTTTATTTTATTAGAGATTTCCAACACCATTAAGACATTTGGGAGACAAATGCAGTTCTGCTAGCAAATCAAAAGTGAATAATTCACCCAGGGGGCAAACGTTTCTGGAGAAACCTAAGCTTTTGTCTTGGGGCAAGAATATTGAGAGGAAGAATGTTAATGTGATGGTGAAATCTTTGAATAATCATGTAACACGTTATGTAAGAAGACATTCTTTGGAAATAAACCTTTTTTAAAATTAATTTTGCTGTTGACAGTGGCAATGCTAATAATGTTAACACGGAATAAAATTACACCTACAATTTTTATGTGCAGTATATGTAATACTTAACTCCCTGCTCCTATAAAAGGGAATGTTTGAAAGCTAAGGGGATAGATGCTTCTTAACTTTGAAATTAACAAGTTTTCCACATCTTTCTGGAAATATGAAATGGAGTTAGTGTTGTATTTCACTGGCTTTATTCTATTTCCTTTATTAAATATTTCTTTGGTGCATCAGGAGAACTGCCTTTTTTTCTTTCTTTTTCCAGTCAAGAAAACAAACAACAAAAGATCGACCAGAACCCAAACAGAATGAACAAACAAACAAAACCCAGCAACAAACCCCAACTCTTTACTATTTAAAAATGTGCATTGCTGTTGTTATTTATGTACCTTCTCAACATCTGGGATGGGGGGAAATCTCAAGTTGCCATTTGAGTTACTCAGCACTGAGAGTTGAAGAAACCTCTTAAAATTTGTAATTTTATTAATAACAAATTTTTACAATTCATCTTTCTTAATAGAGAGGTTATTTAAATGCACATTTTTGTCGTTGTTAGTGTGAAGAGGTGTCCTTGAAAAAGAGTTTGATGTGTGTGTGTGTGTGTGTGTGTGTGTGTGTGTGTGTGTGTGTAGCAATTACTATCCCTATCTTATGTTCGATTTTTCTTTTTTAAATTATGGGACGACTTATTGCCCTTCAATTTCCTCACGGCCAAAGGCTTATTCATAGTGCTTGTTGACTAAAGCCCTCAGAGTACTGGGTTCTTCTTGAAGTTTATGGTGAGTTAATGACTTGAATCTGCAATTGGATGATTACCTGAATTCTATGCAAAATTGCTTTTGGTCTCAGTACTAAAGAGTTTAATTTTAACTTTTATGTCGGTATGCACACAGCAGAGATCTGTAGGAGTTTTTTAATTCATTAATTTTTGTTCTAGGTATATTGCTTAGTCTTTGATAGGAAACTTCCTCGTTTGCATTAACTGATTGACATAACATTACCAGCCTTTGTAGTTATTCACCATCAGGTCAACAACTCTACAGCTTTTAATATTGATGTTTAAGACGTTATTTCTGTTAGTGAATCAGAATATCTTGGTTTAAGTACACAAGACCTTAAAAACTGAAGTTTCCCACTTTAATTTTTGTTTAATGTGTCCTAACTAAATGATTAACATTTATTTGGGCCAAATGTAAAATCTCATGAAAAATAACAATATACAAGTATACCTAATGATAGCAATATGTTACAGTATTTTAATATATTTTTATTTGTTCACAAAGAGCCAGCTTTGTTATTTTGCTTACTAGCCAAAATATTGAAACACGCATTGACATGTGTTAACTAAAACCTGAGTTTGCCATACTTTCCATGAGTATTTCCTAATCGATTATTTTCATTTGTTTTTCTTTAGTTTGGTTGAAAGCACCAATAAGACAAATCTTGTTATCTCTGTCAGTTAAGAGAGTGATTTAATTGTTACATGGTGATGAAATGCTAACTATGAAGAAAAAATTTAGATGAAAGTTTTTAAAGTGCATAAATGTGAAATATATATATGCTTACATGAGACTATACACATAAGAAATATTGACTATAATGTTTAGAAATACTATGTGAATATATGCTGTTCAATTTTTTGTTTGTGAAAATCACATTGGATAAAATTAGCACTAATTTATGCATACGAAAAAAGCACTTTGAAACCAGTTCATCAGTTTTTGTAACAAATTGCCCGTGCTTTATTCCTTTTTAAAAAAGCAGTATGTTGTCATTTTCAAGGTAACTTCTCATTTCCTCTCTGTTAATATGCCTGCAATCTGACTTTTTTTTAAGGATTCGAAGAAGGAATATACATTTCAATAAAATATTTTCAAACAACTGATTATTTTAATGGGTGGGCCAATATGGCAATTGATTGTTCTCATCTTCTTCCCTCCAGATCTTAGATGAGTTTTGCAATGTGAAGTTCTGCATAGATGCCAGTCAACCAGATGTAGGAAGCTGGCTCAAGTACATTAGATTCGCTGGCTGTTATGATCAGCACAACCTTGTTGCATGCCAGATAAATGATCAGGTATGTTGTAAAGATTTTCTTGTCTTTCCTTGAGAGCACTTAAGTATCAGTGAAGCCTAAGAATAAAAATAACAGTGAGCTGCAGTAGACCCTTATGGCCTGTTTGTTGGTATTGCGAAAGATAATGCACACATATAAGTAAAATGCAGAATGAAGTCATGTTTATTGCTACTTTCTTTACATTCTTTGAGTAGTCTATTCACTTTGTACTAGTATCCTTCATAAATGCACCAGTTTTTTTAGTATGACTGAATGATTTAAAAACCGAGTATTACTACTGCCTACTGTTCATTTTTTCTTTGCTATCATAGTAGGTACCTTCATGAAAGGTATTGAGCTAATCAAGAACATCTTGTGAATTTATGCAGAAATTGGAAGTGATATACTTGAAATGTTATATAGGTTTCATTTGAAATGTATATGCATGATATCGGTGTGGACATTATGCATTTTATATTGATTTGCCTAATTATAAATGAAAACACTTACTTTTAGATTAATTAAAATACTTTTTTTGGTATATGTTAAAAAGTTTAAAAATAACCCTGCTGGACATTGCTTTGTGACATTATGGAGGACCGTGCAGTGAGGTTGACTTTAATAACAGTAACTATGAAATAAAGATCATGAAAATATCATGAAACATTCTTCTGGACTTAATAAAATTAGGTTATGAATCTTATAATATAATATGACAATACCTGAAATAACAAGAAATTCAGCCCATTAATTTTTGTTTTATAAACATTGTTGGGTTAGAATTTAATTATGTTATAATCATTTATTTCTTTTAACCCAATGGTTTCCTAAATCAAATATGTTTCAAAGACCACATTGAAGTGGTTGCTTGGCAAATTTACTATGAAATCACCATCGAGAGAAAGAATAGTTTAAATTAAATGTTTCCAATTGAAAACTGTTAAATAAAGCTAGTGTCAGTTGGTCTAAGACTCCATTTCATTCATCATTATGAGATTTTTCTTTGGCATCTTACCAGCTACCAGATAATTTTTACTGACTAAACTGTGTAAGAGGCAGTAAATTGTAAAATTAGGTTTAAATGGGAATCATTTAAAAATCTGCAACATATATCAAAAACAATAAACCAATCAATTGCTTTTTCTCCTTGCCACAAGAAAACGAGGCATTATTGACAAAGGAAAACATTATTAAATTAGCTATTGATTGTGAGCAGAAAATACCCTGTCTATCATATGAGCTACTGTCACCGTCAACAACAAATATTTTTTGAGCACCTACTATTTGCAGATGTGGGAAATACATAGGTGTTGTGAAGGAATTAATGTTATACTTCTTAAAAAAGGAACTGGAGGACCTCAAATGATAGTTTTAGGTCATAATAATTGTTTGCTATTCATAATTATTGACAATGGGAGCTATTTCCTTAGGCAGATAAAACTGTTATAGAATCAGTGAAAAGATGATTTAAGAATGGGACTTGTAGCCAATCCAAGTCCACTTGTAGCCATTTTTCCATTTAATATTTATGTGTCTAGTGTTTTATAATAAATATGCTCTTATCATTGGTAATCTTGATTGCATTAAAAAAGGGAAACTGTTTTCCTGTTTCTAACAATGATTAGGCCACTTATTAGAGTAGGCATTTAAATTTCACCACAGTTACTTTTGAAAAATACATTGTAAAATGCATTGTTTTCAAAAGAAAATATGCTTAATACCTTAATCAATAGTATGTTTACTTATTTTGACTAAAGAATCCGAGAAAATAATCTGGGCAAACAGATAAGGACAATATTAGACACATATTTTTCTTAAGTACTAATTTTTAACTTTTATGTTATGCTGACAGAAATCTAAGATGCCAACAGAATGCATATCAAATAATATAACTGTGAAATTAAAGTAAATTCATCCATAAACAACCAGGGAGGAAAGTCAGAGGTAAATGTCAGATTTGTATGATAACGTGTATGTATATAATCACTATTGGCCCAATTGACATGACAAAAGGGAACAGACACCCAAATTGTGTGTGCATGTATTATAAGCATATTCACCTATAAGCACATATGCATATTCTAAAATCCAGTTAAAACTAGCAATTCTAGACAACTTTGAAATGTGAATGTAGGACTAGGTACAATGATAGAAGAGCTGACTAAAGGGATTCCCTAGGTCTGTTTTTCTGCTCACTTTTCCAGGAAGAATGGGAGCTGCCAAATGGCGAATAAGCACAACTCATCACATAATGAACACTCCCATTGAGGGAGGTTTTATTTAATATTTAGCTATAAAGACCCTGGTATAGGAGTAATTATTAAGCATTAATGACATCAATTCACCTGTATAACACAAAAGCAAATGGAACGCTCTACAAGAAATTGTAAAGTGTTTCTCGTTGCTCCGATTCTTAGATACAGCTAAAGTTTAGCAAATAAATTTTAAGAACAAGACAGGTATAAATCCTGGAATCTAAAAAAAAAAAGGAATTTCAGATGAAGCTTTCAACTGCAAGTAGTTAGTCACGATAATTAGGTCATCTAATAAAGAAAGAAAAAGTTTACCCAGAACAAAACAAGGGTATATAAATTATAGTTTACTTTTTCAAAAATACATATTTATAAAAGTTCTAATGTTAAAGATCAAGTTTAATCAATTCGGATCAGTTTTTAATGATATGGAGGAGCCATATTAAAGTAAATAAATGTGCTTTCTAAGATGATAATACAGTTTGATAGTAGTAGGACAATCAAAACGTCATATGCTGGATAACCTGTATTTGATATCTTTGTGGGTGAAGAAGTTCTACAAACAGCATAGATTTTGGTTTTTAAGTAAAGTTGATAAAAGATGTAATCTATTTTGTATCAGAAAAAAATAAATGCAAAAGCCACTCAATTAACACTTTTCCCATTCCTTTCTACTAGTGTTTTAGTTAAGGGGATTTTCCTGAGTTTAAGTTTTCTAGTAGGTTTCTGCCAGTTATTTCATTTCTGATTTTTTTTTTTTCAGATAGAATATGCTTTGTGGCAGCTTTCTTTCTTGTCAGTGCTGCCTAGAAAGACTCAAGTTTTGTGATTTTAGATGTCTCTTTCATTTCATGTTTTCAAAATTATTGCTGTGATGTTTTTGGAGATACACATTTTGGAAACATTGACACCATACTGCCAAACCATAATTTCTAAGTAGCTGTGGCTTCTGACTGATATCTTTATTCACCCCTGAAAAAATGTATTAACTACAGTAATTTATTTCTATGAAAGAAGTGACACCAAAGACACTAGTAAATTGAGCCATAGTCAAACTCAAGTCATAAAATAGTAGATCCATTAAATACACCCAAGTCTCTTTATCATTGATATTCTAGTTATTTTTCCCTTAAAGCTTCTCTACAATGCTACATAGTTCTATGGCTGTGGCATGGTGCTTGGCTGGAAATTTTTACTGAGACAGACAATGCTTAAATATTTACATTCTAACAACCTGAAATTATTCTTGGTTGCTTTCAGGAGCAAGAACTGGCCCTGAAAGGCAGAGCAGGGTAGGAGCAAAAGCAGAGAGTTGATTGAGGAAATCTCTTTCCAGAGTAGGTCCTCAAGAGGACCAAAATACAGAGGAAACATTAAAATGGTTTTTTTTTTTCTCATTATAAACAGGTTTCATTTACATACAGAAGCACTCATGTGTTTAATGTCAAGTAGACCAATCGTCTAAATGGTTTACTGTTTTTTTTTTTTTTTAAACTGGTTATTTTGATATTCTTTCCTTTAAAGTCATGTAGCTCTCTTACTTTTACAAACCATTTTGATTGGTGGGTGTAACTCATTGCTTTAGATTTGGCCTCACCCTGTTCTTGCCTCTCTCTCCATCTTTTGGTAAGTCTCCTTTTGACCCCACATATACCCTTCACCTGGATCAGAAGCAGGGCTACCTACCCATAGATCCCCAGCCACCTCAAACAAGACCAGTTCTCATGTTTAAATAGATTCACAAAGTTTGGGTACTTATGGGGTAGTTATCTGGACAGAACAGTTTTACTGTAATACTTCATAGTGAAACCATATTGATAATAATCAGAGAGTCACTAAGATACAATTTATGTAAATTGGCTTTTTAGACTTAAATGAGACCTGCCTTTCCACTTATAAGTAACACAATTTATGTAAGTTGACTTTTTAGGCTTAAATGAAACCTGCCTTTCCACTGATAATTAGAACGATCTGGGCAAGTACTTTGGGGTAATGTTTTGTATATGTAAGTGTGTGTGTATTCTGTGTTGTAAGAAGGAACACAATTTCATTCGAACTCCTGGCCTGCCCTAACATGGTCTATGAGTAGAATAAAGTTCTCAGAAACCCAAGACATTATTAATCTTGTCATTTACACAAGGTGATAAGTCCTTTCATTTTTAAGTAGGCCCTTGACAGCTGGTATTTAGTAAGTAGAATAAGAGAAGTCTGCTGTTCACTCTGAATAAAAAGAAATGTGTCGATAAGAGATTATCTAATGCCTGATGTATATTTTGAAGAAATGAGATACAGAAGAATGAGTGCCCCTCAGAGAATACAAAGTCAGAATTCACTTAAGGATTCTGCCAGCTCCCTTGTGGTTAATGAACAGCAACAAGACTCTACAGTGTTTTCAGTGGGAACAGGCATTGTTCTCGTTTGTGCTTTACCTTATAAAGTTTTAACTGCTTCCAGGACGATCATAGCTGATGTGGCACCCCGCGTTTGCTCTCCTTGGGTCCATGTGAATGATTATATCAGACTGCTGTGACACTAGAATAGCATTATATCGTGAGCTTATTATGGGCTCAATTATTATTTTCTTTGGCTTTTACTAAGAAAAAAAACAGTTTTCCTACATCATTCAATTAGTACAATTTGTGCAAAAAAGCAGGGGAGATTAGCTATATATATTGCAAAAATGTAATTTGTTAAACTCCTTCCATAATTTAAAAACGTTTGTGTCTACTGTCAGGTAATTTGTTAATTTGCTCTTCCTTTGCAAGGATATCTGTCCACATTTTGTACGACTTCTTTTGATGTTAAAGTTGTTACTGGCTTTGGGCATTTTCTTTGCTTTGCTTTTAAGTCTAGTTCCACTTTTATACCAAAGTTATGCTCTGCTGTTTTAAGATGAATGCCAGCTGGCAACACCCCGAGACTGGCTTTGTGAACAGTGCCTAAGCTGACTTTGGGGGGATGTTGTCTGGCTGATAAGTTACTTCCTTCACCTGAAGATGAAACTCTTTCAAACATAGTTTGCCATTTGATTTTTACATCATAAAACAAACATCACCTCATCCCCTGCCCCTAATGAAGTTTCCTTCATGTAGCAATGCCTAGGACACATAACTGACATACATTAGGATTTTTATTAAGATTCACAAACGGCATAAGTTGAAAGAGGGGTGCCCTGAAGAAGTAAGTGCACATTTTAAGTAATTAGTGTTTGCCTGTATATATCACCTTTCATTCTGGAAGATTGGAAAGCATCACACCCACAATAGATTGCAGCTATTTCTGTAGCTATTTCTTAAAAAAGTCATGAGAATGCTTTACAAGCCATCAAGGAGGACAATGTTTTGGTCAAGGATACAAAAGAAGCCTACAGCCAAGTAAAATGCCAAAGACGATATTTTAGCTTCTTTATAATGTAATAATAGAACTCTTCCCAAATGTTTGGAAGCCATTCAAAATGATCATCAATTTTCATACAGTCAGATGAAATGACCACCTCAAAGGCAGGTAGCTAATGGATATTTTTGGGGAACTCTGTAGAGAGACCCTCGTGGCTATTTAAGGAGACATTTTGCAAGGCTTTCAGGCTGGGAACACTTTAAGCTTCATGTATAATAATGTGTATTGTTATCAATTGCCCTATTTATGAAAACTAGAACTAACAATCAATTCTCTCTCTATTTTGTTTCATTTAATGAGTTATACTTGGTTTTCTTTTATGTAACTAACAAAGAGATAAAGATGTGGAGATGAAAAAATTTCCCCTTCAAAGATATCTTGGTCTGGTGGAGTCATATTTTTCATATAGGAAGTGGGTATAGCAAGGCAATACCTAATCTTTCTCAATTAATATTTCCTTGTCTTTAGACTGTTACCCTGGAGACAAACATAGGATACTTTTTCTTTGGAGAAACTAAGGGTGATTTGCTTTGGCAATGCTTAGCCATGATAAAGCTTCCATGGTGTTGAACAAATTTATGTTCAGTCATCAATCTCAGCTGAGGACACTTCTTTTTACCTGTCATTAATTAGGCTCAGAATGTATAATAGGATCCTTTCTCCAGAGGATCCTATTAAACTTTGCATCACTCCTGAATTGGGGGTTCCCACATTACTCTGGATAGATCAGGGGTCTAGACTCTGTCTCCTACTGCATATATTGTATCTGTAGACTTGAAGCCACCTCTTTGCAGTACCAAGACTGACAGACATGTCCATATCAAATGTTGACTTTGTTCAAACATGCAAACTATTACCTGCCTCCCTTCCTACCACCCTCCAATTGCTGAGGTTCCATTCAGCTTTTCCTAGGCTTCAGACTAGGAAAGTATAGAAAGACTAGGAAGTATAGAAAATAAAGCATTTAGGCCAAATGCTGGGAGCTGGAAGAGGAAGAAATCAACGATCAGCTTCAAAGTGAAAAGACACCAACAGTCAGAAAAGGTTTTCTCTCAGTACAGATACTGCTGGGCGTACATTTCTCTATTATTTCAATTATTACAACTTCCTGCATAGGTTGAAGGTTATTCATAATTCACACTTCTGTCATTTTTAGACATGCCAAATGCAGTCTATTGAGCATAAATAAAACTTCCAGTGTTTGATCAGGAAAAATAAACGGGGATTCATAACAATAAGGCCTTGTTCGTCTTTTTAGAAGTAAATGTGTTTTCCTTCTTTCCTATTTTCCCCTTGTGTGCAGAATTTTTCTGTCTCAACAATACAAATATAATACTTTAAATCAATCCACAGATAAGGAATCTGACAGATTCCAGATTTTTGTTCTCTAGTATAATAAACAAGACCCACCAGATTACCATTTGTAAATACTAATGATAGAGGATTTGGTTGAACACAGTCCTTGGGAGTATAAAACAGAGTTATACGGAAAGTTAATATGGCATATTAACTTTCCTATCAACGTGCTTATGAGTTCTATACTTGCTTTACTGCTGTCCTCTTGGACTTAACCAAATAAAATGAGTAATGATACATGATTAATTCTAATTCCAAGTATATATAAAATTTGTAAAACATAATATATAATTACCTATAACTTGTATGATATATGGTAAGAATTAATCATGTGCCATGAAGCATTTGTTCTTATTATATATAATTATATATATAAAATATGAGATTACTAATGTGCAAATTTAAAAATTTATCCAAAACATATAATTTGCCATATTTATGTCAAATTATAATATATATATATATATATCTAAGCACGTTTATATTTATAAATAATACCATATGAAAATGTACAATTTGGAAGTCTAAATTTTGCTAAATCAATTTCATATCACCACTGCTTTTTATACTTAACTTAGCCTTGTGAGTATTAACTGAATAGATATTCTCTTTGCATTTGGAACTGCTTCCAGGGTTTGATTAAAATAAATTAATTATAATAATTCTGTTTATGGCATTTAATTTCTCTACATATGTATAATATTATATTTATGCCTTGAGTTGTGGGTTTTACCAGTGGTAAAACTGAACAATTTTGTATTTCTAGTTTTACTTTTCAACTACTTGAATAATTTAGAATTTCATAGAAACATTTAGAAATTTCACTAGTGTACTATTTCAACAATTTTTAAAAAAAAAGAACATTAAGAAATCTGTTACTAAAACATTTACTACAAAAATTTATCCTTAAAAATTGAAGTATCCAGGGACCCAAATATAATATTCCTACTTACAAAGGTATAAATATTACTTTATTGAAAAATACAAGAGTCTAGCAAGATACTGGGAAAATTTAATTTTTTATGTAATAAAATGAAAAAACCATTTCAACTGGCAAAAGTTCCAGGTGTATGGGAGTTAGGTTATGTTCATAACATGTTTTGCTTCTGGATTTTGGTATTAGCTACCAAATAGAAAATTTTGGAAGAGCTAACACGGTTTTAAAATATTTCTTATTACTTTTTAAAAAAATGGAATTTCCATATAATCTATTTCTTTACAACTGAAGACACTAGTCTTCTTATCTTTCACCTTGTATTGGGAAGAATTGAGTTTTTTCTTCTAATAGAACATTCTGAGAGAGAGAACAAAAATAATAAATGAACAACCTTTTCATATTAATTCAAACTTTTTCTAAGTTTTGAAGATTCTTGAGCCTCTCTTTATATATTTGAGGTATATTCATCATCACAAACTTTCAGATCCAGGATATTTTTATTTTTGATCCAGAGAACTTTTTACATAAAACCCCAATAGGAGAGAAGACCCATTATTAACCATTTTATGGAACTTAACAGATTGACTCCCGTTTTTCTCCAACACAAAAATGAGAGCATTATATTAGTAGTGTTTCTGCTTCTGGCATGTAACACAGATGGTATATAATTCACTGGACTGCAATATAGTTGAGATATTGAGAATACACTGATTTTAAAGACATTATAACTATATTTTTATAAGCCTGGTCAAGCATATTTACTATATACAAATATGTGAGAAAATCCATATAAATCACCTTGTTGTTGCATTTTTATTTGCTGAAAGATCTATTTTATAACATAAAAGTATATTTTCTGAAAAGCCTGATTCCTCTTAGATGACATGCCATCATTTCCCCACAATATTGTTTCAAGGCAACAAATTGTCATTTTGTTTTGGTTTAAATTACTCCTGTCATTTCTCAAATGCCTGCTGGCATACCACGGATATTATTAGAAAGTAAATTAAATTTATATGTAGACATCTCTAGATCCACGTATTCCAATTATACTTTTGGGCCATTGTAATTAGAACAGGAAAACAGCTTTGCTCAAGTGTCCCTAAAATCCTAAGGGATGAGAGATAATGAAGATCGAGTGGTAGAAACACCTTGAGAAAATGACTAGGTTTGTAAGGGTGTGGCAAATGGAACTTCGAGGGACATTCTTGTTGCCATATGAGGAGGCATGCCCAGAATCTGCCCTCATTATGTCTGGTGCTTGCCAGTTCTTTTCAAACCTCAGTTTCATGAGCGCCATAAAAGCTCACTTAAAATTGAAAAGAACACCCTGAAGTTAAAATCCACTCTGCTTTTCTTTGCCTTTCATGGCTTGGAATGTCACCTTTTACCTCCAGTAAATAAAGCCAACATCAACACTCTTCCGTGTCTTTTATTTTTTATGCACTCAATATTCTTCACATGACAATCTGGACACTTAAAGGGAAATTACGGTAGTGATCTATGTCTTGGCAAAGAGAATTGTCTTTATAATATATAGTTACAGTGTATCCATCATTTTCTTTTGTTTCTTGGACTGTTCACATTGGCTCGAGTAAATCTAAAATGAAATTAAAAGAGACATGATTAATAGTGGACTACAAAGAAATAATGATATCATAATACTTTCTTAAAATGACCTGACATGTGGGTCTAAGTAGTATTCCCCAATAGAGACAATTGCACTGTTTTACTGTCTTGCAGGGTATTGTCTCTTTAACCTCACTATTTCCGAGAAGCCACCGAAAAGTTCTAATATGTCACAATTCAAATGTCAACATGTTGTTGGAAAGGAAGCTAATAAGTTAAACCTTTGAGAGATGCCAAAAAAAGAGGTGATTCAAACTGTTGAGAGAAGTCCATTGTTTTCTAAGGGGAAATAGAACTCCAGAACGAAACAGGGTACTTATAAGTATTTAACTGGAAGGTTTAGGGGAAAAAAGCAAACTCACACATTATTTTATTATTATTTTAAATCTGGTAATCTCTTGAAAAGAACTGTTCTCAGTGTACTTCCAAGGAAAAGAAAATGTGAATGGCTAGGATTAATACGATACAAACTGCAAATAAACTTTTTTATAGAAACAGCACATAACGAGGAGTAATTTTCCCAAGATAGTCTGGATTCTATCTGTGGACAAACTCAAAAACTCTTAGGTTATATTATAACATGCTATAGCAACATTTTATGTTTGGCATTGTTGTCCAGCTTCAGATGGTTCAGCTGCTGTTGAATGAAGAAAAATTATTTAGACAGGAAAGAAGCTAAGCAGAAAATACTCCTCATTAAATTATTTTACAAATTTAGCACAATTTTGTGCTCTGGTCTTGTTATAGAAAAATAAACAATTGGACTTCAGAGCCACCTACTGGAATAAAGAGGCACATACAAAGTCCTCAGTGTTCCAAAAGATAAATAGATAAATAAAATCAAAGTATGAGCATTTCTGCTGATGTTATAAGACATCAACTTATGCAGCTTTTCTTAGTTTGAAGTACCAAGTGATCTTGCAAAAAACCGTAGTTAACAGTAATATCTTCTAAGAATATATTCTTAGAATACCATGGTGGTTGTTGTGGTGTTGTTCTGGCTTTGTGTGTGTGTGTTGCTCAGATATTTAGAATCTGGACTTTTTTGGCTTAAAAAGTTTGATTCTGGCCTGGGTGCAGAGGCTCATTCATAATCCTAGCACTTTGTGAGGCTGAGATGAGCAAATTGCTTGTGCCCAGGAGTTTGAGACCAGCCAGGGTAATGCAGTGAAATCCCATCTCTACCAAAAAACACAAAAATTAGCTGGGCGTGATGGTTCACACTGTAGTCCCAGCTACTCAGGCAGCTGAGGTAATAGGATCGCCAGAGCCCAGGGAGGCTGAGGCTGCTGTGAGCTGTGATCATGCCACTGTACTCCAGCCTCGACAACAGAATGAGACCCTGTCTTAAAAAAAAGAAAAAAAAGATTGATTCTGTATGTAGATATTCTTAGCAGGAAGATTGGGAGAAAAGACTCTCATTGGCAGTGTTAAAGAGAGAGAAGAATATATGAGGCAAAGGAATAATTTCCTTCTCAGAGTACTGGAGGGTTTCAAAAAGGTACTGTGGTGTAATATAATTGGTCTCATTTTCACCAGTTAATTGTAGACCTTCATTTTTTTGTCTAAAGGCTTTATCTGATTATGGGATTGTTTAATTAAATAACATAAGAATGAAATGAAAAACTGAAAACATTTTTATGGTAAAATGAATAAACATCTAAAAGATTTTCATGCTTACAAGCTTTTTTAAATGAAAAAACAAAACAAAACAAAACCAAAAAGCCTGGTACCTGGACAGGTAAATTGGACAATGACTTGCCCAAGTCACTGAGCTGCTCAGGTGAAAGGCAGGCAGCTCTTGGAAATTTCAAGTCAGGGTTCTTTCCACACTTGCTCCACTGCTTTCCAGTCAGTCATTAACAGATTTATTAAATGCTTCCTCTCCTCAGCACTTTGCTAGAAAGCGAGGGGAATAAGCACCACCCCTACCACCCCGATAAATGAATCAATAAAATGTGTAATGCCTGCTTTCAAAGAGAGTCAATCAGGAGCTGGGCCTGAAGAAAGGACCCAGGTATGGGAGCACCCTTCTGATTGGTGAGAGAGGAGTTAAGTTTTGAAAAAGCAAAATACTCTCCTTTGTTGTCATGATCCTTTATGTCATGTCCTTTCAACCTATTACCTTCCAAACACATTGTTGAGAAGGTGCTACTTTTGCAAACTTGCTTAAGAGGGGAAGGTGCAAGGTAAGCTGGGCTGCTGCTGGAGAACTCCAGGCAGGATTCAACTCTGTGAGTATGTGTGGTTTGCTAGGGTGCTTTGAGGATTCAGAGAAGGGAAAGTTCTTCATTAAACATTACACAGGATATATGTGACGTGGCTAGTCGTGCATTAAGAAAATTTGATTTGTGAAGTAGGATTTGGAAAAGATTTGTGAACTGGCTTGAGAGTCACAGCTTTCCATTTGTCACCAGAGGGCTCATTTTCAGATATAAAACAGGAAATCACACTTCTTTTGATACAGAAATAAAAAGATGTTTGTTAAGGTAAGACAAAATGTACAGATATCTTAGTGTATACCTTGCCCTTTCTTAATGTATGTACATCTCTCTCTTTCCTGTTCCCATCCCCTTTATTTTGTCTTTATAGATATTCTATAGAGTAGTTGCAGACATTGCGCCGGGAGAGGAGCTTCTGCTGTTCATGAAGAGCGAAGACTATCCCCATGAAACTATGGCGCCGGACATCCACGGTTAGTTCCAGTTACGCCACCCTCCTCGTCACCCTCCATTGTGACTGTAAAGTAGCATCCAAAGCGTCCATTGTTCTTGGTGTTTGTTTGTTAGTTTCCCTGGCTTTTCAGTGTCAGTTTTAAAAAGTTCCTTCTCTTGAAGCAGCTATTTTCTTGGTTTGACATCTGGCCACTATTACAGTGAAGCTGAAATAAGCAGAGGTCTTCCTTAAAATGGAGGTCAAAGGAATTTTGAGTATTTACACAGGAACTTCACCTAGTTAAGCCTTTTGTCAATGCGCTAGTCTATGGTGAGAATCTTTTCACTGTGTAAGGGGCCTTTCAGGGAGCTTGATTTTGAGCTTTCCTAAATCAAGGGGATGTTTCTGTCATCTAATGTTCTATTACTGGGAAAAGTATTTCTACTGCAGTAAAATCTTAGCCAATATGACCGTATGGGAGGGGTGTCAGGGAAGGGGCCTTGGGAAAAATGTGCAGATGAGGAAATTTTAGAGTCAGAGGAATTTTTATTTGCCAGAGGCCTATTCTAAATCAAAAGATAATAAAAAATAATGATTATCAGTAGGGATGTATGTTTAGGTCAGATAAAGAGAACATTTTGCTTACATTGATTTGTATCATTGAGATGAACAGTTAATATATATATTTTCTTCTTCCACTCTCTGTTTCCTAGCATAATGTGATTTGGACTAGGTTCAACATAATCTAGTGGCATCTTTAGAATATTTTGTAATTAGAGATCCATTGGAAAGGATTACCCATTCCAACCTACCATAGAGTCAGGGATCACCACCCTTCACCCTTTTAGCATCCCAGATGAGAAAAATCTCAGCTTTTGCCTTTACCTCTAGAAATCTGCCACTCTTGGTGGGCACTCTTTCTTGGACATTTTTTCCTTTGGACTGCATTCTGCCTCTTTGTAGGTTATACAAGAGTAGTTGTATTTTCAGTGTAGTTGGGGAGGGGTGGCAGTGGGGGGCTTTGGTATTTATTTTACTCTTAGCAACTCTGACATGCAAGTAGCTTTAGAAACCTAGAGTTCCCAATTAGCCTGGTAGAGTCTGAGCCTGAAGGGGGTATCTGTCCCAACGGGAAAGGGCTGTTTGGCAGCAAGGAGGAGTTCTTAGACGCTAAAGAACTGCAATCTGGGCTTTCTGGTGCAATGAATAGTTCATCCATAAATGTTAGATCTTAAAAAGGTTTTCAAACAATGAGTTTTTAAAATATAAATAATTAGGTTAATACTCCAAAAGTTCTAAATAGAAGTGACTTTTCTTTTAGGCCATTCATAAATTAATTTCCTTTACAACACTCTCGAACCCATCATTTGCTTCTGGTTTTCATTGTATCGTATTTATATCCATACATACACTATATATGTTACATATAATTCTTACAATATTTAAATGATGATTTGTATTTCATATTCTCAGTATTCAACTCCTCTTAGGAAAATAAATTTTTAAAAAACACATGCATTGTGTGCCTGCTAGATGATAGATATTATATACTCTCTCTATATTGTCCCATTTACGCTTTCATGCATAGAACCTGTGAGAAAGAAATTATATCCATTTTACATGTAGGGAAACTGAGCCTAATTAAGGCTCAGCAAATTGTCCAAGAATGCATGGATAATAAGTGGTAGGGTCAGCATTCAACCCAAGAACTTTGCTGTCTCTGATACCTAGGCCTTTTCTATGCATTATGTGGCCTGGAGATACTGTTTGTGTTCAGAATCCTGGCTGAGGTCCTACATATAGATCTTAAATATGTGAATAGTATTACAGACTGTTGGAAATGTTTCTGTTAACTAGTTAATGTCATTGAGAACGCTGTCCTTAGAGCCAAGTTGATTTTCTTTTAGAACACCTCCCTCTCTTTTGACCCTCTAAATCCAAACTGTTGAATCCACATGGTAATTTCTTTACCTGTCTGTTACCACTGTTATCAATTTAGCTTAAACTAAACCAGCATCTTATGTGGATTTCTGCAGCAATGCCTCACTTGACCTCTCTGCTTGACTTCTCATGCTGCAACTGGGGAAAATTCTTCTAAAAACCAAGTCTGAATATATCCCTGCTTTCCAACTTTCAATGGGTCTTTTCCTTCTTAGCACAGACTTACAAAGTCTCTGGTGAGCTCCACCCCCTCCAAGTTTATTTTGCACTTCTCCCCTATATGTGCTCTGTGAACCCACCATACTTTACTACAGTTCTACCTTTCTGTGGATGTGCCATGTTCTTTCTTGTCTCCATCACTGGTGCATGTTGTTCCCACTGCTTGAAATGTGCCCCCTTCTTCCACTTCACCTGGCTGATTCTTACTCATGACAGAGCCTTCCAGATATGATGGATTAGTAGTATTTCTCTAGGCTCCTTTAGGTCCTATGCTTGCATCTGCCATAAAATATGTCACAGTCTGTTTGTTCATATGTATATCCTCTTACATTTCTTATATATTCATTCCCAAGCAAAATGCCTAACATTTGGTAGGTGACTAAAATATTCTCTCAAAAACATTCAGTCAATGAACAATTAAAGAGTAACATCTTCCTTGGCCATAGGCCTATAAAAGAGGGATTATGTGACATATTGTTTGCCATTTTTTTTTTTTTTAGCAGTGTGAGCTGTTTTTAAGACTTCTGTGATTGTATCTGTGTGATCTGTGCAGAGTGTGGCTTTATGAGTGGGCTGAAAGCTATTCAAAAGACAAAAATAGAAACAATACCATCACTACCTGACATTTTATAACCTTGTTATCTCTACACTCCACTACTACCATTTATTTATCTTATTGATTTAAAGTGGAAATTAATGATATGTTTGCTATTTAACAAAGCTATGCCTATTAGTACTGACCCTAGGGTAACATAAATTACCCTAGAAGGGTACTAAAAACATCCTGTGTCCCATTATTAGTGATGATGAATGTTAAACCATTTCCAAGTTTGCTGACATTGACCAGGCTTAAGTGTGGCTCAGATAGGGACTCTGTGTCCCATGTTCTCTCCAGATAACATGGCATATGGGATAGAAGTGGGTTCAAAGCCTTACACACACATAGCTCTATATTCCCTGAAAAGTTTACAGTTAACTTCTCTGAACCTGAAACCCTCATCTGAAAACTAGGATAAAAATCTGACCTATAATTTCTCGTAATCAGGTTTTAAGGAATGTTGGTAATCCATGTACAACGTTGAGAAAATATATGATGCTCAGTAAGTGGTATTTATTATTTTTAGTATTCTCTGAACCTGAAAAGGTTTAGTCATAAAGTTTTACTGATCAGGAGGATATAATCTAGCCACAGCCGTTGCTTATGTTATTGTTCCAGTCTCTGTCCTGGGTTCTTTACATATAATATTTCTAATCCACATGAAAATTGACATGATACAAATGACAGTCAAATAATACCTATTATGTTTGTAAAATTCAGTAAGATTGGCTGGTTTGTGGTGGCAATTCTTGACCATTCAATCCTAGTAACACCTGAATTGTTTTCACAGAAGAACGGCAATATCGCTGTGAAGACTGTGATCAGCTCTTCGAATCTAAGGCTGAACTAGCAGATCACCAAAAGTTTCCTTGCAGTACTCCTCACTCAGCATTTTCAATGGTTGAAGAGGACTTCCAGCAAAAACTTGAAAGCGAGAATGATCTCCAAGAGATACACACGATCCAGGAGTGTAAGGAATGTGACCAAGTTTTTCCTGATTTGCAAAGGTTAGAAACGGCACGTTGTACCACAAAACTTGTGTATTTGTTGTGCAATGTTATCCTGAATTTTGAGGCCTTATGCATATGGAAAATTTGGAACTGCAATGAGCTGGACAAATGCACTCGTGACATGTTCAGAAATCATTTTTGCCAGATATTCTCATCTGTAAAATATTTACAGTGAAATTGGAATTAGCTATTTTGATGCCAGATGAAAAATAATGTTATATTATTATTAAATAGTGTTATTAGAAACTGAAGCCTTAACTTTATAGTAAATTATGATTTAGAGAAAATACAAAGAGTACTGGAACAAATTAAAGTCATTATCTGTTAAGAAACAATAAAGCTACTCCTAGAAACATTCAGATGATTTTTTTAAAAAGATTAGATCTGGTACTCACTTAATGACAGATGAATGATCTTTTGATAGAGCAGTAATTCATGGTTTTAATTTCAATAATTTATCTGAATTGCACATATATAAAAGAATAAGAGAAGCATGTTTGATTTCCTCAAGTGTTGAATTTCCTAAAAGGAAAAAGAGAAACGTAAAAATCAAAATGAAGTAATACTTTAACACTTATTTTTAACACAATAAAAATCACATTTTAGTGACATTAACTTTTTATAGCCTTTTGAATTTACTTCTATAACTTTTTCAAATTCCTGTTAAAGAAACAACAACACTAGAACCTACTTTTTGAAAAGCAGATACTGATTGTACTACAGAATGGTCTTTAAAATTAGAAAAGTTTAGACCAGTTAATAGATTTGTTTGTTTGTTTGTTTCTAGATTTTTGCCTTGGTCCACAAATAATTTTAATAGTTGTATTCATTACCTTGCTTTTAAATCTGGAAATTATCCTTGAAACCTGTAATCAGAATTTTAAATGAATATCCCATTATATTTAAATAGGAATGGTAGTATATCAAGTAGCCCTACTCAAGAATGGGAATTATTCAGATTTTGTCTTTGACACTCCACCTTCAGTTTACCTTTCTGTTTCCTTTCCTTCTTCCCTGGATCCTTCTCTTCCTCTCATTTTCACCCCTTGTATTGCCCTACCTCCTCTTCTCCTGGTTAGGCTTCTTTTAGAAAAGGATTTCATCTTGTAGTTGTTCACTTTAAGGCATAAATGACTAAAAGGCATTAAGCATAATCCTTTTTGTTGAGGAGATTGAATAGAAAGAATAAATATCTAGAAAATTTAGGACTAATTTAGCTATTAAAGAGTAAACATTTTACGGAATAAGAGGGTTTTTCCAGAATCTTTTAAACTCATCTCTACTACTTTCTATAAATCTTCGTAGAGAATAAATCTGTTATATATGCTTGGTAAAGCGTGAATTTGTAACTTAAAAAATCACAGCATATCCCTTTAATATAATTGTGCCCAAATAAAAAAAACAAAATGAAGCTAATAAATACTAATGAGTAGGAAAAGTATTTATGCTGTAAAGCAGTATCTCTGATGTCAGAAATAAAGTCTATTTCCTTCAGTTTTGTTATAAAAATAATGAACAGCATTATAAGGCAGAAATTGACAAACTAAACACTTCCTACAGCAATACTTCTTAGGTGGAGAAAACCTCTTAATCTGCCTAGCTATAAGATTAAGCCTGAGTCAACTTTACCTAATGCTGAAACCAACTATTAGTTTAGCAGTTTCAGTCAAACATTTAGTAGAAAACAAAAAGGAAATCTAATTATCTGGCGTTGCTTGAATTCTCAAAATTTATATTTTGGTAGCCCAGGCATTTGGATAAAGCATATCACTATGCAATTAAATTATAATCTTCCAACTGGTATTTTTTAGTTATAAATTATATAATTTAGCCACATTCAGAACCTTTATTTTCTAAATACTTTTTACTTTATTAAATGCTATGTTGTCACTTTATACTTTAAATTATGAAAATTACTTTCTGGACATGATCTATTCTTCTGTTCTCTATCCTTTATGTAAAATCTTGAGAAACAAATGCAAAACAAAACAAAAAAAAACAAGAAAGAAACAAAGGTTGATGTGCAAAAGGTGAAAAGACTGAAAAAAACTCAAAAGGCTGAGCAAGGCTCTGTAGATTGAGTTAAAATTCCATGAAAAACAGAGAAGTCTCACTGACTGACTAGATTGCTTCTATGTTTATGAAAGCAATGCACGCTTACTTTTGTGAAAAGGACTTGTTTTGTGTTTTTTATTACTGGTTAACTGAAAGCTAATACTACTATGGAACGACATGGAGTTTCTGCTTGATTAGGAGAAGCAAAGAAGGGAAAATTCCTTTTGCTTTGTTATCTTCCCCCCAACATGCCATATACTCATAATATACCCCTAAAATTAAACCATATCTTTGGAATTAGAGGGAGGAATAAAACTCAACATATAGGCCAATCTTTTGCCACTAGATTTCAGGGTTTATGATTTGATATATAGCATAGCGGAATTTAGATGATAAAATGGCTTGCCTTTATGGGTTGCTAGGGACAGACAGTGAGACTTGTAATCTGTACAGTGATTTTTGGAGGATGTCCCTGACTCATTTCAGTGTGAACTACAGTTGTTGGTATTTCCGTCTTAACTGTTTTACTAACATTCCACTCTGTAATAAACAGAGGATAACATAATACAGATAAAGGTAGGGCCTTTCTTAGGACCCGCACTCCCCTAGTACCTTTTGTTCACAGAGATGTCACCACCTGTGCTCAGAATGGCATTTCTAACTTGACTGGTTCATGGGGCAGGAAAATGAGTTCTTGCACCAGGATGAATAGAGTTGTGGGGAGGAAGTTGAGAAAGAAAAAATGTGTAGGAAAGTCATTTCTAATTTTTCAAGATGTGAGAATGGGCACTTCATTTTCTTACATTTACTCCCACTCACACAGTCTGTATGACCACTGGATAATCTATTCTGGGTGCACAAAGGTCTTAATTGGTACTGATATTTACAGTATTGATCACACAAAGAAATAAAAGAATGCTTTCATGGTTGCTACTTTTTCTTTCCTAATTAACTTTTTTATTATCAAGAGCTTCAAATATACCCAAAACTAGAGAGGAGGTAGTGTTTTTTAAATCCCATTTGTTCAGCTTCAGTAATTATCACATGAAGCCAGTCTTGTCACTATACCTATTTTGAATTATTTGAAACAAATCCTGGACATTATATCATGTTATTAAAAAGTAGTTAAGTATGTGTCTATAGAAAGTAGGACTCCTTAAAGACATAAGTTCAATACCACATTAAAAAATAATTTCTTAATATTATCAAATATTCAGTAAGAGCACAATTTTCCTCAGTTATCTCATAAAGTTCAAAGTGTTTCTTTTGAGTAAAGATCAAAACAAAGTCCACATATAACAATTGATTGACAAGTCTCTTACAACTATTTTAATCGAAAGGTTCCCCCAGAGTCAGTCTCTCTTTCTCTCTGTGTCTCTGTCTCTCTCTCTACCCTCTTCTTTCTCTTACTATAATTTATTTATAGAAAATCATAGAAGAAATTGAGTTGTTTTACTGTAGTGCTTCCTCCAGTCTGGATTCCGCTGTTTATATCATTGTGGTGTTAACATCTTTCTCCATCCCCTCTAATTTCCTGTAGACTTGTAGTTATATATCAAGCTTTGGTTGGGATTTAGGCTGTGTTTCACCAGGAATATTTTGTTGATGGTGCCATTTGTTTCTACTTGAAGTCACATAATCGATTGATTAGATTCATCAATTCTTTAGGAGCTTCAGAATGAATGTATTCTAACTCTGTCATTGTTTCACCATTTATTATCTGGATTAATTTCATGTAGAGAAACTTCCCTTCATAGTCTTATTTGTTTATCCCGAAGTGCAGTTTACATAGGAAAAGCAGATATGTGCCCAGATATTTTCCCTTTCTTTACCAGTTTTAGGAATAATGATTTGACTTTCCTCCATCCTCCTTGGGTGGCCATGGAGGTTCTGTTTGTGTTTTGAATATCGTTATTGACAAAATCGTTGCTATTCTTATCGATGCTCCACTTGCCCCACCTTTGGTCAGTGGGCATCTCTTCAACTTGGCACCCTAATTTTTTGGACATTATCTGTAAATGTCTTGCTTTTTGTCATAACAAGATGTTCAAGGCCCATCTTGTGAATTTCATACTTCAGATTTGATATAGTCTATTTTTCCATGGAGCTCTGGTTACTTTATTAGGGGATAGTATCCCAGTGTGTTATGTGTGTGTGTATTTAATCAATAAAGGTGTTGCAGACATCTTCTATTACAGTAATCCATTATCTAGCATATTTTTAAAATTATATTCATGGAGATTTCATATAAAAATTTTAGAAAATGGGGCAAAAATTTGAGAAGATAAAACATTTTAACCTTTAAAACAGAGAAACTATGCTTGAGAGAAACTTCTAATCATGTTTTTCTTTTAGGGGACTTAAATATTGCATCCACTTAAAATATTATGCACTTCTTACTCCCTAATTCTTAGGTTATCTATCCATCTATCTATCTATCTATCTAACTATCTAATCTATTTATCTATCTATCTATCTATCTAATCATCTATCTATCCCCAAACACATATCCATGTATCAGCCCATCCATCCATCCATCCATCTGTCTGTCCATCCTAGCTTCACAAGAGATTATCTACATTAGAACGAATACTTGCCTACATATTTTTAAGCATTTTCTGTTTGAGTGTTTGTATTTCAGTTAAGTAATAGCAATACATGTTGCTGTTAGAATTGTTTAGTGAATCCCAAACTGGACAAATAGCTTGTTGTTTATCATGCTCTTAAATTGGCAGATACTCCCTGTCAGCTGTATCAGATTTATTTTCTAACGAGAATGCATCTTCATGTTGGTGACACAGTCCAGGAAACATCAAATGCACTTTTGTCTGTCACAAGCCTGTTTCTGCTCTTTCCTCCTTCTCAGTTCAACTCCTTTTCCTTCTTATTTCTTTAATTGCCAGTTGGATTAGCAAAAAAATGACGTTCTGTTTATGAATGCATCCTTTGTCTTTTCAAATATGTTATTCTCTTAACAGCCTGGAGAAGCACATGCTGTCACATACTGAAGAGAGGGAATACAAGTGTGATCAGTGTCCCAAGGCATTTAACTGGAAGTCCAATTTAATTCGCCACCAGATGTCACATGACAGTGGAAAGCACTATGAATGTGAAAACTGTGCCAAGGTACAGTGAATTTGTAGGCTACTTGGCCTCTCTCTGTCATCCTGCTCTCTCTTAATCCATCACTTGCTACGATATATAAAAACAACCCTTCAGAGGGGAAACTATAAATATCTTGAGAAAAGTAGACTGAGTGTTGTATGCTAAAAGGCATTAGTAGAGTGTATAAAAACACTTAGTGGGTATTCTTTTATTTTTGTAAGGGAGGAAGTGAGGCTTAATGGTGAGTTCCAGAACTAGGTGTCAGACATCCTTGGTAAATTCCTGGTTCCGCTACTGATTTGCCAGCGTGGAGTTGTTTTATAGCCTTACGGAGAACGAAGATTTTATTCAATTCACATTACTGATTTCTTTTAATAGCAATTTGTGAGGAAGTCACATAAAATTTCTGAATACCTATGCAGAAAGAATGGGTGACTCTTACATCTGCAGATTTTTCCAACCAAGGGCTCACCATAAATTATGACTTGGTTCTAATTAAAACATGTGGAGCCTCTTGTCAGTGCTGAACAACATACTCAACTGAGACAATAACTGTGACCTATGGTAAAAGTAATTCGCTTCTTTTAATTTCATGTTTCTTAGTTAACTCAAAGATGTCCTGGTATCATTAAAGTTGCTTTTTATTTCCAAAACACATTTCCTAGCATTTTATTAGCTTTTTTCATGCCAGTGGAAATTTCTGGACTCCACCAAGTTACTGGGTAATCATTCTCTTGTGATTACCTTGTTCTACACACATTAAAATTTTGTGTGTTTTTTCTCATTAAAAAAAAAAAATAAAGACATTTAAAATTTCTTTGCGGATATTTGCTCTCAGATGTGTTGGGTGGCTTTTTTTATTTTTGTTTTTAGTACAGCATCTAAAGAAATGGTTTCCGCTGAAACAGCGTTAGAATTCAACACCCCAGGGAAACTCTTGAAATAGATTTAGAGAATGTTAGTCAAAAATCCTCCAAATTTTTATACACAATGTGTCTTTATTTAAAGGGTGAAAATAGCACACAACTTTTAGTAATGCCATAACCAACATTTTATTAAACTCAAGTCACTCTAAATGGTATCAAAAGGACCTTCAAGATGGCCTAATAGTGCCATTCATTATTTGGTTCAACAGTGGATACTCCATGCTAAGGATATAGACCAGAATCATTTATAGTTCCTACCCTAGAGGAGAGTACATTTTGGTTGGAGGAGAATACACTTTTGGTCTTTGGGGAAAACAAAAACAAAACAAACAAGCAAAATTTCTTCTTGAGTCATCCCAGGTCTTCTTTAATTGTGTCCTTGAGTTAAGTTTCTGGATTAATCAGTACTCATTTCCTAGCAGGTTTTCACGGACCCTAGCAACCTTCAGCGGCACATTCGCTCTCAGCATGTCGGTGCCCGGGCCCATGCTTGCCCGGAGTGTGGCAAAACGTTTGCCACTTCGTCGGGCCTCAAACAACACAAGCACATCCACAGCAGTGTGAAGCCCTTTATCTGTAAGTTTTTAACACTCCAGCCCTCCTTCCCACATCTGTCTCTCCTCCAAAAGGCACTGTGACCAGGAGAGTGACTGCACATGGCCTTCTGAGGGTCACTGTGTTAGCTATTTGTGGTCCAATCCAGTAGGGCTACTTATGATTACAAGTAAATCTTTTGTAATCAGATCCATGGTATTTTGTCTTTGATTCCTGGGGTATTTTCTTTTGGAAGAAATCAATAACAGGTAGAGAAAAGAAAAGTCATTAGATAATCAAAGGGAAGCCTCCCCAGGTTGTAGGATTTAATCAAGACAATCAGATTTGTCTCATATTGTAAATGTTCATGGCTTTGTAAAGCAGCAAATAGCAGACATCACTAAACAAGATGAAGTGATTAAAAACCTGTTCTGGATAAGAAAGAGCTGGAAGAACCCCACCTGGCAAGTAGGCTTACGGCTCTGTGTGTACGTATGTGAGTACATGTGTGTGGAGAGAGCAAGGGAGATGAAATGCTTTTTAATCTACCCATTGTTGCCAATCACAGGCTGTTGGATCTGTAGTTCTCTGTTACTTGAAGAAAAGCAGAACATTTTCACTTAGACGCTGGACATGCTGTTTCTCTTACCCATTGCACCAAAGCAAGTTTATAGGCAGTGTGCTTTTAGGGGACATCTGATCTGACCACCTACGTAGAACATCCCTGTACAGAACACTGTAGTAACATCCTTCAGATACAGCGAAACTCAGCTCTCATTTGCTTTTTCTTCTGTCCACCCACTGCTATTCTCTGTATTGTGCGCAAACATTTTAGAAGAAAAATCAGTTGTTTTTAGTCTATGTGGGCAAAAATTCTGGGCTTCTTTTAATCCATTGCTTGGCTGGACATATAAATACAGTGACTTACTGAGTTGTGCTACAAACTTCAAGACTGACTTTGGATCCAGATACACATAGACTTAGTTGAAGCATACTCAGCACTTGGCAAGACCGCTGACTTTGGTTTGTAATAGGTATATGAGACACTACTACAGGACCTGATGGAAAAAACTAATTTGCAGTGCCAACATAGAGATGCCAGAGACTAACTCTCCTTCATCTTGACACAGCCTTCTTTTGTGTGTTCAAGCACCAAAAGAGCTTTTCTTTCCTTTTCCAGCTTACAGTAGCGTCCTGTTTTGCTCATATGTTCTTCTGTTCCCCGGGTGAAGAGGACTAGCAGATAAACAAAAGGGTGCTCTCGTCTCCCTTGGGGAAGCTCTGTTGAAGGTCACAGGAAATAAAGCATTCAATAGAACTTTTAGACTTCTTGTCTCAAAAAGGCATTCCTGACTTTTAAGTCTTAATGCCCTGAAAATGTACTTGGAAGTACTGCAGGCATACGATATTAAATAGTTCATTTATTTCTGATTCCTCAGAAATAAATTTTGGTAAGTTTTATTATGTTTTGATGTGAAAAAAAGTAAAATAAACCACAAGGAATTCTGATCACTCATTTAATGCTTTCTCTATTATTTAAAATAAAAGTCAGAAAATATAGACTTCTACTATTGAAGATTCTGGGATCTGGAATTTTAATTGTGTTGAAGACAAGTGTTTCACTTTAAAGTGCCATAGGGTGTTCCTTCCCAATCAGATTGCATAAAGTATTTCCCCTGAATGTATTTTCAGTAATTGTTGGTAAATTTAAATAGCAGATGGCATTCTTCAAATATAAAATCTGACAGAGAACCATGGAGTAATTATGAATAATAGCCATGTAATTTCAGAACAAAAGAGTTTAAAGATCAGGAAATGGTGCTGAGACTTGAGTGAAGGAGGTTCACCTAGGGCTGATATCTGTTTCTCACCAGAAGGCCACACACCACGATTTACCCCCACTGGTGTGTTTATGGCAACTGTCTCTTATTACAGTGTGCCGCCACGCTTGAGCCCAAAGTCACCAGTGCTAAGGTAATTACTCACTGCCTTTACAGAAACCTCCAGCCTTCCCAAATAGAAACCACATGCTCTAATAGGCTGAATATATTCAAAATGCCTCTTAATTTGTTTAATAAGTAGAAAAATGCAATGTTAACTGCTGGCTAATTCCTTATTACTGGGAAAATTACAGTAGAGTATAGACTTCAATATCAATTGAACCAGTTTACCTGGAGGCCTGGTGGCTTGTGGTATGCCAGGCCAGTCCTTCAAGGGCTGAAAACAAAGCCTCTGCCTAAGAAAACATCCCATATCCTATGTTCTTGAGCCCAGACACAGACACCACTCAGCCATGTAACAAAGGGTTCCATGAGAAAAATCAGCTGAACTTCTGTTACTCCGCTATAGAGAAACTCTTGATTTTTTTAAAAGCCATCTGGTTGTAAGAAAGAAGTGTAGAGAGCAACATTTCCTTGCCAAAAAATTACAAGCCTTTGAAAAACTTATGTCTTGGTTGAATACTCATCAAGACATTTTTTTAGTGCCTTTTAAGAAGTGTTGCTTTCTTTTTATAATTCCAATAATAAAATGTTGTTGTTTCTAGCTGAATTATTCTAATATATCTAGTGACTGTCTGATGTTTCTACCTTCTCCATTATATGATTTTAATTAGTGGATCGAATATTTTAAATCATATGTTTATTTATTGTGTATGGTTACATAGTATATACTTTTAAAACTGACTCTGGTCAATATATTCTGGTAAAATAATTTGAAAAGAAATCACCACATCTTCTCTTCCTGTGAAAATGCATGTTACAACTCCTATATTGTTATGATTCATCCCACAATTGAAGGCACCTTTAATATTACCAAGCACGTTGATATATATAACAATACAGTTTAACCTTTAGTAGTAAAGAAAGAGATATATCCTCACTTAGTACTTCCTGTTTGGATGTATGTGGGATAATCCAAGTTCTGGGTGAGTTTTGCTTGACTGAAAGTCTATAAAATCTCCTAGGCATGAGTTTTTTTTTTCTTTTTTCTTTTTTTTTTTTGAGACGGAGTTTCACTCATGTTACCCAGGCTGGAGTGCAATGGCGCGATCTCGGCTCACCGCAACCTCCGCCTCCTGGGTTCAGGCAATTCTCCTGCCTCAGCCTCCTGAGTAGCTGGGATTACAGGCACACGCCACCATGCCCAGCTAATTTTTTGTATTTTTAGTAGAGACGGGGTTTCACCATGTTGACCAGGATGGTCTCGATCTCTTGACCTCGTGATCCACCCGCCTCGGCCTCCCAAAGTGCTGGGATTACAGGCTTTTTAAAAAAATTATTATTGCTTTGACTTAGAAGCACAACCATTCTGCACTTAAAGGCAGTCATCATATGAAAGCAATAAATGCTGCATTTTGTCTTCAATTTAATTTCTTAAAATAAATTGGTTTCAACAATTACCAACAAGGTATATCTTGTTTGTGCATGTATTGAACATGCACAGAAGTGTTAAAGTAAGTTCACATATAACATGATTCAACCCAGTAAAGTAAAATAAAAAAAATATGATGCTCAGGGTACTGATACTGTAATCCTACTGGACTGTGAAGTGAGTGAGGATTCTTACCTAGTAAAGGAGTTATTAAGGGGTACAAAGTTTGGTCTTAAAATGTGCTTAGCTATAGTGGCACATGTGTGAGGAGGGAGATTCTACTTTATCGGCAAATTCTTGATGAAGAGGCATATTTCGCAGCTGCACCCAATGCTGTGCCATTCTTTCTGGATTAGAGGTTTCACAGGGCTCTCCCCTACCAACCAGAGTTGGCTGTAACACATAGAAGTCAAGCCTGAGATAACTAATGTAGATATGACAACAAGTGGACATGTTTCCCAAGGACAGGGGTTTCATAAATGCAGGAAGGTTAGCACAACCACTGGTGTGAGGGGAAGTCAGAGGACGTGATCATAGTTCATGGGAACCAGCAATGCAGGATGGGCTACATTCAATTTAGTTTCCTTTGCAGGCTTAAAATAGAGCCATTGTAAATTATGTCAGTCTTTCTCAAATCATGAAAATGATTGTTAAAAAAAAGTCTCAGAATACACAATGTGCATTGTTGTGTGGCTTTGATGTGTGAATGATGAGAGCATATGATATAATACCAATTAAATAATAGCAGGACAGTCACAGGATTTTTCCCCAAGGGGAGAGGCAATGAAGCTGAAGTTTCTGGTTGAGCCTATTTTATTTTGTTTTGGTGTCTACAAAATGGAATTTTTAAGTACTCTAAAATTTGAAAGGTGTTCTTGCTATGTTTTGTATTTAATACATTTTAAGACTTTAATTTTCAGCATTGTATTAGCATAGTAATTGGGTGGAGAATCAATGCATGTTGGAATTTAACTCTCCATAAATATTTAAATATGCAAATATAATGCAAAATATTGCACAATGGGGTTGACAAAATATATATATATATGAAATATTTGTGCTGCCTCAAGACATTTGTCAGGTTGGTTGCCTTGCTTTGGAATCTAGTGAAATGGGGTTTTCTGTGTTTGGAGCACTCAGATTGGTGCCTCCAATGTCTTTTACTGGCTTCCTAATTGAAATTTTGAGTAAACCAATTGTGATACTTGCTAAATTCAGAAGCAATTGACATAAAGCCTGAGATTCTTTTTTGTTGTTTGCACACAGGTGAGGTCTGCCATAAATCCTATACTCAGTTTTCAAACCTTTGTCGTCATAAGCGCATGCATGCTGATTGCAGAACCCAAATCAAGTGCAAAGACTGTGGACAAATGTTCAGCACTACGTCTTCCTTAAATAAACACAGGAGGTTTTGTGAGGGCAAGAACCATTTTGCGGCAGGTGGATTTTTTGGCCAAGGCATTTCACTTCCTGGAACCCCAGCTATGGATAAAACGTCCATGGTTAATATGAGTCATGCCAACCCGGGCCTTGCTGACTATTTTGGCGCCAATAGGCATCCTGCTGGTCTTACCTTTCCAACAGCTCCTGGATTTTCTTTTAGCTTCCCTGGTCTGTTTCCTTCCGGCTTGTACCACAGGCCTCCTTTGATACCTGCTAGTTCTCCTGTTAAAGGACTATCAAGTACTGAACAGACAAACAAAAGTCAAAGTCCCCTCATGACACATCCTCAGATACTGCCAGCTACACAGGATATTTTGAAGGCACTATCTAAACACCCACCTATAGGGGACAATAAGCCAGTGGAGCTCCAGCCCGAGAGGTCCTCTGAAGAGAGGCCCCTTGAGAAAATCAGTGACCAGTCAGAGAGTAGTGACCTTGATGATGTCAGTACGCCAAGTGGCAGTGACCTGGAAACAACCTCGGGCTCTGATCTGGAAAGTGACATTGAAAGTGATAAAGAGAAATTTAAAGAAAATGGTAAAATGTTCAAAGACAAAGTAAGCCCTCTTCAGAATCTGGCTTCAATAAATAATAAGAAAGAATACAGCAATCATTCCATTTTCTCACCATCTTTAGAGGAGCAGACTGCGGTGTCAGGAGCTGTGAATGATTCTATAAAGGCTATTGCTTCTATTGCTGAAAAATACTTTGGTTCAACAGGACTGGTGGGGCTGCAAGACAAAAAAGTTGGAGCTTTACCTTACCCTTCCATGTTTCCCCTCCCGTTTTTTCCAGCATTCTCCCAATCAATGTACCCATTTCCTGATAGAGACTTGAGATCGTTACCTTTGAAAATGGAACCCCAATCACCAGGTGAAGTTAAGAAACTGCAGAAGGGGAGCTCTGAGTCCCCCTTTGATCTCACCACTAAGCGAAAAGACGAGAAGCCCTTGACTCCAGTCCCCTCCAAGCCTCCAGTGACGCCTGCCGCAAGCCAAGACCAGCCCTTGGATCTAAGTATGGGCAGTAGGAGTAGAGCCAGTGGGACAAAGCTGACTGAGCCTCGAAAAAACCACGTGTTTGGGGAAAAAAAAGGAAGCAACATGGAACCAAGACCAGCTTCAGACGGTTCCTTGCAGCATGCAAGACCCACTCCTTTCTTTATGGACCCTATTTACAGGTAAGGGCGGATGGGAGATGATGAAATATGAACAGATGTATGAAAGGGGTATTTACACTGTAAAGTGATGGCTTTTTAACACATCATTTTTACTATTATTATAAAACAGAATGAAGTTGTTTGATCTGGTGAACTCATTTTTTATTCTGAAAGTTGGCTCATTCGGTTTGAACTTATTTTGGGATGTTTCTGAAGCTGGGGGCTTGGAATAGGCCTACAGAATCTTTTTTCCCTTGACAATAAATTTATTTTTAAACACTCTTTTTGGAGTGGAAAATATGGGAACGTCATATTTAAAGTAAATTGGCAAGTGGTGGAATTATGAGTATCCTGAAGGATTAATGCAAATATGCGTGGGTACTAAAATGGGTCAGGTTCTTTGGAATAGGTGGGACATATAACAGCAGGAGTCCACTCTTTGTTAACGTACCAACACACCCTTAGTAAGGGCTGGTCATGTTGCTTCTAAATAAATCTCTCAGGAATGCCCAAGTAAATAAAATATTAATCACAGAAAATGTTTTGTATATAATATGAGTAGTTGGCTTAAAAAAAAACCTGTCTCTGTTTAATAGCCTCATTATCTGGTTTCCCTTGATGTATCAAAAAAAAATCTTGGGGTGAAACATACAAGTTTAATAAAAGGACTTTTTGGCAATATCCTGTAATATTCACTTGACCAAAGTGATTTAGTTTTAAAATACTAGTTTTCTTTAAATGGGTATGAATAATAATATGATGAATATTACATATTTTGAATATTACAAACATTTTCACATTTACTTTCTTATTCAAATGAACATTCATGGAACATGTGGATAATTTTCTATTGAACTTATCTAACATGGGAGTATTTTCATATTTTCTCGAATTCTCTTTCATGAAGAGATGCTGTTCTATTATTTCATTAACAATGTTTATTGAGTTCATATTACTTAATAGGCACTAGAGCTGCAAGCTCTTCTCACTTAAAACTCTTCTTCTACGTATATTATTTACAATGCATTAACAAGGAAACATTGCCAGTATCCCGCATTTGAATATGACACTAATATCAAAGGACAATACAGAATATCTCAGTGCGTCAGTACCAAGTTTGGTTGCTTTTTAAAATTATTATATCTTAATTCCTTTGGCAGTCCTGTTACTAGAGAAGGAAAAAAGCAAAGAAACACATATCTTCCATATTTTGTGTGTAGACTGTATGTCACACATTTTGGGTAAGGGTCATATTTCCAACTCAATGATGTGTCTCCATCCTTTGTTAAGATAATTTTTCAGACTTTCCTTTTTATACCCTCTCAATAGCAACTGCTTTCTGATTATTCCACACATCCCTTGCACTCAATCCTCCTCACCTGCTAACATTCCTGTTACTCACTGTGATCTCCAACATCTGTCTGGTGCTTGTCTCAATTAAGACCTAGGGTTGTCATTTTTCCAAACTCATGAAAGACCTAGAACCCAGTTTTAGTGTCAGACCTGGGTTGAAATGTCAGCCTTCTTGTGTCTTAAAAAAAACAAAACCAATAAAATGGATATAACATCACCTACTTCAGTAAGTGAAATAGTGTATGCCACGCATGCATATCACATATATAATATCAATAATTGGTAGCTATTTTATTCTGCTTTAAGAGTGCACATATATAAAAGTTTTTTTAATACCAGGTTGGTAAAAGAAATTAATGTAATGAATTAATTCAACATAGGGATATTATTTCTCTATGTGCTTAATGCAAAATAGAATGGCAAACATTTCTAAAGCAGAAGCAATCTATAGATAAGTTTATGTATCTCTCTCTATCTTCAGCAAGCTCCCCATCCTCTTTTTACCACACCCATCCTATCTGCCTGCCTTCTTTATCAGCAGTGGCATCCAAAGAGCATATATGCTCTCTCTCTTTGAACATATAATTTACATAAAAATATTTATATATTAATATATGTGTAAATATGAATATATATTGAGAGACAGAAAACCTCAAAGAGTGGCTAGCAGTGTATGCTTGGAGACTGTCTTACTATTATTGACAAATATGAAAGAAATAGAGTGCATATTTGGGAGAACACCTTCTTGGTAGAAAATGGCTCTAATATTTAGGATCAGCCTTGACCTCATGATTTCAAAATCATCAAGTATTCTTGTCTACATTTGAAATGGAATGGTACTGAATTTGTGACAAATGCCTCTATTTTAGTGACTCTTCATTTTTCATATTTTCTCATTATTCCTATTTTCATATTCCTATTCCTAGTCATTCAGTAGGGTTTTTTTTTTTTTCCCATTATAAATAGGTCCTCGTCTCCTTAAGCACCAGAAGGGCCATGAGTAATCTCCGAAAACTAGACAAATGTCTTTATATTTTTATTAGTATGCTTCCCAGAAACCTACCATTGGCTTTATTGTTAGCTGCTTTAAATGTGAGTGATTATGTAGTGATTGATATGTGAGACTGATTCATCTCCAAAATCTAATTTTAACCTTTCAGAGTAGAGAAAAGAAAACTAACTGACCCACTTGAAGCTTTGAAAGAGAAATACTTGAGGCCTTCTCCAGGGTTCTTGTTTCACCCACAAGTAAGTATTTTGGATTTGAGGTTTCCAGCTTGTAAACTAACTTGTTGATCCTGAAAAGCAGGTGCAATGAAATGAAAGACATCTTGAGAACATTAGGATTTCCTATGACGCTCGTGTGGAAGAACACAGGAAATTCTAGCAGAATTAAAACCCACACTCTTTAAAGAAAAATTAGTTAATATATGTGTAAAAATAACATGGTGTCAGTGTTAAATTATTGTCTGCTATTAACTGTCTATTGAGTTACAGTGCATTTTGGAGTGAGCAGAACTCAGTTAAGAAAATAAATATCCAAGGTGTGTTTTGTATGTCATCGTTGCTGATACTGAGAAATAGATCACACAGTGACTCGTCCCAAATTCATGAAGGTCATTCTTGTTCTTTTAAAGCGTAGATAAAAACAGGAAATGAGTCTACCTGACAAGTTGTTACCATAGAGGAGGAAGGAATTTATCTAGAGACCAGTGAGCATTCCAGCAAAGTTCTGTAATTGCACAAGAATTCACCACAATGCACAATGCTATTTGTAGAACAAAGTTGTGTTCATTTATCAAAATATATGGTTTATCATTGCAAGTAAAATACAAAACAGCACTATCTCTTAACTGGTTCATCCTAATGCCCTTATGCATTTAGTCATTTTAAAAAAATGGGTTTACCTATCAGTCACCATCTGGAAAATCATATTGAAAGAACAAATACGGTATATAAGCATCTTGAATGTGGTTTCTTAATATAAATTTTATTTTTATTTTGTTTAAAGGATACAAGCCCTGGTCTTTCTAGATAGCAACATTTTAATGAAAATTCTTAAAAACAAAGTAATTTGTTCTGTTGCAATATGTTCAAACAAAAAAATGACAGTACTCTAATAAAATTGGGAGACTTATGCAAGCTATCTTATGGAAAGCTATTAGGTAATTAAATTAATTAAATAAAAATCATGGGATCTGATTCTTTTTTCCTTTTCCTTTCGGTTTTTCAAGTATCTTCCTAGAGTCTTGAACAAAGAGTATGAGAGTTGTAACACAATCTCCTGGGTTAGTTGGATAAATCTACTATTGCTAAAGAACTCTCACTCCCTTTCAAAATGAGATAATATGTGGTTTAGCAGTACAAGTTTTAGAAGCATTCCAGTTAGTATTAATTTTATATTGGAAGACTAAAGGATATTATTTACATAATTACTTTATGGAAAAGAAGTTCTTAAACAGTTAATGTTTATCATAAACTATATTTTTTTATTTAGACTGAACTAAATAGTACTTGTGAAGTTTCATAGACTAATAAACTGGAATGCAGTACATATTTTGTGTCAGATATTGTACAAAAAGTACATCTCTCTTGATAGCTTCCTTTATAATTATAAATTGAGAATATAATATTCATATATTCATTAATGTTACAATAATTAATTACTGTAATATTACAGTAATCAAATTATTTTCATATTCTGATAATCTTTAAAATTTCGTAATTAACCATTTCAAAATTGAGGGCTATGAGTACATGATAGAATGGAGAAAAACCAAAACAGGGATTCAGTGTCTTTGAGCATCTTAGTCTGCCTGCCTCTTAGTTTTCTTGTTTGTAAAATGAGAGAGTTCTGTGTAAGGTTTCTATCCGCTTTGAAATTCAAAGATTTTTTGCTGATGTAGGTAAATTTACTGGTTCATAAGATGGGCGGTTTTGTCAACCAGTAATTCTGTATGGATTTGCAGCCATTAGCAACATAGTAGGTATGTATTTTAAAATAAAATAATAAGAGAGAAAATATGTTATATTTTAACATTCCCAAATTTAATTAAGGATCACAAAAGATGAGGCGTGTGTCCAGTGCTTCGAGCATAGCAGTCATTCCTCAGATCTTCATAAACATGCCTGTGGGAGCACAGTGGCAGTGTTTTTCTCCTACACCAGAATGTTACATCAGAGTAAGGGACTCTCTATTGCTGCGTGTTGCTATTAGAACAAGACCCAAGAACGATGATCAAAATACTTAAAACCTGGTGTGTCGTAAATACTTACCAATCAAAATGGATTTCTGTCTTTCTGGAGCAGGATACTGGAGGCTCTTGCTGCACCAGCTGCTAATGTCTTATTCGCTGGGTAGTGGGACTATCTGAGGGGTGTTCAGGGAAGAGACCAGGGAAGCAGGGGAACATTCAGGGTGCTTAGGGCAAAGGCTATTTACCAACTACTATAGAAATATTTCATTGTTTTTATAACCATCATGGCTGTTTTTGTGTGCCATGCTGTATATAGCTGGGATACAGGTGAGTTCCTCTCCTGTTTTATCAAGTCTTACCCTTCCCAGGATAACTGGAAGAGTTGGCATTTATGTACACAACATATTTAGCATCGTGCTTGGCTTGTGGAAGGACCTAAACGAGGAAGAGCTCTTATTAGTGGGTGTGAAAACATTTTATTATGAATATAAATGGACGCTATTAAAACACCCTCCTCTCATCCCCTGCCCAATTTCTTTGCCAGGGTCATGCCATCTATCTAGCAGTACTTGAAAAGATGCTTTTTGTGTTCTTGGCATGACCTCACTAGGGAGAAGTAAGGGTGGCACAGACTCAAGGAGCCAAAACAGAATGACTTACCTCTGTTCTCAGCGCTTGTCATGATTTCATAGCTAATGTGCTTGCATAAAACTGTTTATTGCTTCATTTTCCATTCAAGTATATTGGAGCAAATCACATGGACTCTCTTGGCTTCTGGATCTTCATTTCAAAATGGGAATAATATCTGCCTTATCTATTTCTTAGGGTTATTATAGTAATAAAGGGGGGATCACATTCTCAATGTTTTAGGGAAAAGAAATAAGGATGCTTCGTAGTGGTATTCTCTTGGCAAGTCTGGTTTTACAATTTTTGTATATCTTTATATTGTTCCCAGCATATCCCTTCTCAATCCATAATTCCTAGTCAGTGACAAGTGATTAGCTCAGTAAATAAAAATTTATTGAATTTTATAGAAAGATTATTAGGCTATATTATTGCCTTTTGTAATAATACATATTTTAAAAATTCTGCCAAAAATACTTAGAAGATACATAAATACATACATCAAAATTAAAAGATAAATGCTGAGGGTCTAGAGTCTTCTCTTAGTTCAATTCTTGAAGAATCATGTTTGCTCTGTCAGGTCAGGTGAGAAATTTTTAGCTTCTAGTTTTCTCTTACAAGTAAATTAGTTTACTCTAAGGGAGAAATAAGCATTGTAGAGGCTTTCCCTGCATATGTGGTTGAAAATTATTTATGGTCTCTTAGTTTACACTATAATTTTGAAAAGGAGTTCAATGGCCACAAATAGGTAAGATGCAGGGAATGTTATTACTGTGTGACCTCCGAATGTCCATTTTATTTTTTCCTATTTTGGATCCTTTGCATTCACACTGATAGCTTGTGTGAACGTTCATGAAGTCACTTGGCAGTTACAGTATTGTAAAAGTGGCTATTATTCCTTCGTTTGATTTCCCTATACTTTAAATATTATTTTTGGTTGTTTGCACATTTTACTTCCAAATGTTTGGCTTTGAGTACATCTGCAACAATCTTTTACTTACATTTCTGTCCTTTCTTCATTCTTTTGTGTTTTATTCCTTTTAAATTGGCTGATTATCTGCTACTACATTCTAAGGAACTGAGGAGACAGTCTTTTCCCAAGTTATAATTTATACCTTGATGTGAAAAATCACTTAAATCTTCTGTCCTTTATCTTCTATTTTGCTTTCCACAAGTATTTTTTATGGTTGGATTTCATCTGCGATCAAGCTTTCATCCTTTAAAAACTACATATCTTCCTTATTAAAGATACCAGAACATATGTAAGCAAAATATATATCTCCTTTAACAACGCAAATGATATTTTTAAGCATATATAACCTTTGTGTCTCCTGGAAGAGCTTCTAACCCACTGAAGCTTCTTCCAGTGAATCTTGTCACAAATTGTCATTAATAGCTAGATCTTTTTAGTTTTCCATTAACATTCTTAAGTGTTCTGACTTCTGACGGTCTGGGTCCTATACTAATAAAAATCAAGTCGTGAATTTCCAAGTATATTATCCTTTTGTTATTCAGTAATTCATATTTGAGTAAATATCTTTTTTTTGTTATTAACATTATGAAAATGCAAGAGATTGGATTTTTACAGGAAATGGCTTAATGTTTAGTTATTAAAGTATATTTAGGGATATTGTTTTATAGCAAGTAGTAATTAATAAAAAGGGAAGCATCTGCTTTATTGTAAGATTTGCTAGTAGGTAGCATTTAGCTTTCTTGTAAAAACGAAATTTGATTCAAACATTTCATTTAGGTAAATAGAGGAAATTCAACAGTGTTATAAAAATATTTAATTTTTATTTCCAAAGCTTTTACTCAAGGTACAGTTACATGATAAGCAAAAATTACTAATTTAGTATAAATGTTAATTTCTCAAAGGATAGATTACAATAAAGATACCAACACAGAAGTAATTTTTTGTTTTTGTTTCAATTTTGCTCCCAGTTCCAACTGCCTGATCAGAGAACTTGGGTAAGTTTCCTACTTATATTTTTGACTAAAGTGATGTAACATTAAAAAGAATACAGCTTACATTCTAAATTGCTGTACAGACATAAAGAATTCCGAACCTCTTTCCATTACATGACATGGCTCCAGCAGATAGTTTTCCTGCTTTCTTAAGCTGCATTCTTTCAGTTATATTTGGGCATTTAGTGAGCTAGAAATTGTTTACAGAATGATTTTATTCGATAAATCTGATCCATTCCACATAATTATACCTTGATACAGAACTCTTTCTGGACACCTGGGAACACGCTGTTAAACGAGACTTCGAAATGGGTCACTAAATGAAAACAACCATTATTTGGTGGAGCCTGTATCAGCATGTAAAGATGCTTTTGATAAAGCCTTCTAAAGGATAAAACCTGAACTTGTGTGTAGATACAGGCTGACATGGGAATTCACATCCATATATCCCAGGGCAGAAATTGGTTCTGGCTATTTGAAGATATAAAACTAAATGTTTACAAATCCATATGTAACTAGTGAATGGATCTTTTAGCATCTAGTCTCACTTCCTTGACTTTCAGTTACTATTTCCAGATACAGGCAGTTTCAGTTAATGATATTAGGGGATAGCTTTATTTTTTATTGTGGAAGCTATTTGGGATACAAAGAATACTGCTTATTTAGTTTTCACCCCCAGATAAAACTTGGTCAGTGGCAGTAACATATAGTTAAAAATACTCTCTAAGTATATGTGCTTTCGTTTCTCTTTTTCACTGAACATTATCCTGATTTCTGAAGAATGGGAAAAATCTTGGGATATAGTTCAGCTGTCTTTTTAAAGTCACTGAATAATTATATATAAATTAAGTTGAAGCATTTTAGCCCTAACCTGTTTCCTCTATCTGATATTAGTTTTTCTTCACCAGAAATTCCTCCATTTTATCTCTTTTGTGAAATATATAAAATTGTGATTTTTCTCATTCTGATAGACTTTTAAGGTTTAACATTATTTCAAAAGTATACAAGTATTTATGGAGAAAGAGGGAGAGAGAGATCAATCCACTAACTTAGGCAAAGTTATGCAGCTGATGGGGTTGTTTTCTGATGATCCTGGCCTGCATTTCCAGTATGTTCCTCCTTTGACTTTCCTGGTAGAGATCTGTCCTGAGTATTGTGCCTCATGGTCCTCATCTTTTCGAAGGTATGGTATGACTTTGACAGTAGTTTTGTTGTTAGCTGCTTGAAGCTTAAGGTGTTGACCCCCTACACACAGGCCAATGATTGTACTAACTTACAAAGGCCATGTAGACTTTAAGTTAAACTACCTTTTCCACAGTTGATACAACAGCATAGTGATTGCTATTGTAATGCTTTGAATCATTCCCATTCCATTGAGTCACAGGTTTTTCAGAGATGTGATTTATGTTTGTATTATAAAACATATATTAGTAGGAAATTTAAAGATACATGCTTATAATTTTTAGTGGTTAAAAAAACCTCCATGTGAATTGTTTGTGACACAAAGGATACGTGCTTGAGGGGTTGGATATTCCATTCTCCGTGATGTGATTATTTCACATTGTATGCCTATATCAAAACATCTCATGTACCCCAAGATATATACACCTACAATGTACCCACAAAAATAAAGAAAAAACTAAGTGATTTCATAATCATGACTGCTGAATGTGATACATGGAGTGAGATAACCATAAAATAGGAATATTTACTTCTCCTCCATATTACCATGATTTTGTGATTTCTCAAGATTATCAAGTGAATAAATATAGAAAACTACCAAATCCACAAACTTTCCCATCATAAGTTATTTATGAAAAGTTAGTTATTTTATGATAAAGTCATGTGTAATCTAATTTGTAAAACATTAGGTCACATAATTCATGGTGTTGGTGGACATATCATTCATATAATCAGGTTGTCATTTTAATAGTTTTAATGAGAAACCTTTTTATGTCATCAATTATTAGCTGCCAGATAATAAATGTTAAGCTAAATGCTTAGGACCCAGTTGATAATATCTTGCCTGCTGAAATGTTTTTAAAAATACTAACTTTATCTGAGTAGAGAGATAGCTACATTTTTTGTAGGAGCTAGGGAATTATGTCTAACTATTAGTTTGCGTCAGTATAAAGTTAATAGCCTCTTGGGGGCTGGAACAGGGTGAAATGACTTCCTCTTCCAGACATCTGGCTGCTGATAACATCAACTATTATATATGTAAATAAAAATTACTGTTCCATAGGAAAAAAACTGTCATTTACTGATCTTAGATTACCCTATGACATTAATGGGTCATAGGGTAATAAAATAGATGATCTAACTTTGATTTCCCAATTCTCAGCAAATTTCTTCTTCATAGTAGTACACATTGCCCTTTTCATTTTTTTCATAATTTAAGAACATATAACTAGATTCTGTTCCTTTTTTTTCCCAATTTATCTTGATTTTTAAAATTTAAAATGAATGTCAAAACTTACTCTCTCCTGGAAGAAGTATGTTACTTTTGGAGGAACATCATATGAGTCAGACCAGATAGCAAGAGAAAGTTGGGTTTTTGATCTGTACACTCAATAGAGCTCATATTAATCCAACACCTTAATCTAAGGTATTGACTAGGGCTGATGTTGGTCACAGAACTGCCCAGTTACCCCATCTAGCAGATGTCTGAGTCACTTCTGTTTATCTTAATGTGGAAACTTCTTTTCAGCTGAGGTCGAGTGCTATAAGAGCAAATATTAGGAAGATGGAAAGAAGGATTCAATGAAGGCTTTTATGTTGCTTCAGTGATTGCTGGCTGGGCAGAAAATGTTTTGTGTGCATGTGTACGTGTGTTAATAGTTACCCTCAGCTTGCTTCCCATCTTCTTTCCCTCCCTTTCCCCACTCCAATTTAATCCTCTTTTCATTTGACACCAGAAGCCAGAGGTGGGGGCAGCTTGTAAGAGAGACACTTGTGTAACCCTTATTCTTTTTCCTGTTACCTTTAAGAATGTCATTATTTAGCCATCAAGCCTATAATATATTTTCTTGTTTCTTGATGGTTTTCCCAAATCGAAACAGTTTGAGGTAAAGTAATCACAGCGACCTTTCTTCAAAAAGAGCTAGCTATTAGCAGCTACTAAAGCAAGACACATTTCTCAACAGCCAATTGCTCTCAAATAACTTGAAAGACTTGTAGTTTATGTGTGCTAGAGATGAAAGCCGGGAATAACAGTCACGAGTAAGCTATTTTCCATATAAAAGGAAACGTGTTTCTATAAGATATTTTGTTGCAGGAATCTGAGTGTGTCAGCAGGATGGACACTCAAATGATTTAAAACCACTAGATAATGAAATTTTACCTATTAAATGTATATAAATAAAACATTTGTAATCATTACCCATGCACTAACTCTTCATCCCAACAAATGTGTGTGATTATGACCCTTTTGCCCATGCTTGTTACTAGTGCTAATCAGTTTGAAGGCCAGAGGTCATCTTTCACTCAGAAAATTTATTTCATGTTGGGTGGAATATCAAAATGATTTTCTACAAGGAACAATTAGAAGGAATACATGCAAATACAAGCGTATCATAAAATATTTCTGGACTGATTTCTAATAAATAAATCCAAAGTAATACAGACATGCTAATGCTCTGTCTGGAAGGGAATAATGACAGTATTCTGTGGAGACAGAATTTCTTCCAAGCTCTGTGAGCAGCAGCATCTTTCCATATCTCTGTCCTGTGATCAGTATGTGTCAAAATCCTTCACAGTGACAAATGTGCTGTCCACTTGCATCTGTGGAGAATGTTTTAGCAGCTGAGTGATTATGAATCAAACCCCTGAGCTTATAGCCCTTACTGCCTCCCAATGCATTCACATTTGTCGTCTGACAAGTAAATGTATCTTGACTTTCCTCTGAGATTTTTTTGTACCGTGTTTGATGAAAGACATTTGGCAAATTGGCAGTGGTACCCTGTACGTTGCAATTTGTAGCTAGCATTAGGAGTCCGGGCATGAAATGAGAGGGCAGGCTCCAGGATAAAGGGGGAAAAATAAAGAGAACTAACTAGAACATGAATAATCATTTGAAAAATCAAACACACAATATTCCTTTCATGTGAAGAGATCATATTCAGGCCATGCTGTTAAGATTTTGCCCTACTTTAAGAAGCTGACAGTATTCTGTCCAGCTGTGTGTACACAGAATATATGTTTTGTTAATTTTTCCTTCTGAGTAGGAAATGTTGCCTTTTAGTTTTAACTTGAGCTCATAAATTAGGCCTTCATTTCTGTCTTGCTGTCTCATTATCAAAAGGATAGTTTCTTGAGTTGACCAGTTGTTTGAACTTGCAGTTATCATCTTGATTCTTATGTGTCCCTGGTCTAGCATCCCAGCTCCTTAAGAATTTTGTGTAATGCATACAGAATGCAAACACCTTTTAAAATAGCTTCTTGAGCTTTCTAATGGCATACCACCCTGATAACCAAACAAATAAAAGGGGGGTTGATTTAACAAGATGGCCTGAAAGTTTGTTTTTCTACTTAAAAATTCAGTCATAAGGAGCTTCCAAATAAAATGTGAGCCCTGAGGAAACCCAACATGTTGAGAGGGTCAAAGGAAAGGGGAGAGTCCCTCTAGCTGTGGAGTTTAAGAATCAAGCTAAGGCTGGGCACAGTAGCTTATGCCTATAAGCCCCACACTCTAGGAGACTGAAGCAGGTGGAAGGATTGCTTGAGACCAGGAGTTCAAGACCAGCCTGAGCAACACAGTGAGGCTTCATCTCTACAAAAAATTTTTAAAAAACAGTGATCAAGTCAACTTAAAAAGTAAATGCCATCCTGATTGTGACTCTCAAATAAGTGTGCAGGTGAACAAAACCTTGAAGATTATAAGCAAAAAAAATTAGATTGTTAGTGGGGAAGAATTAGGCAGGGATAATTTTCTTTCAAGAATGTTTCTCTAAAAGTGTAGTTACATAAACTGCTCCCCCTGTATTACAAGGTACATGTCAAGTTATGTTGTATGAAATTATATTAACATATGACAAACCATCATTTCAACTCAGTCTTTATCTTTGATGAAATTAATATTTCAGCAAAATTCTTTGTATATGATCCCACTTAAAACTATGGCATATCCAGACATTAATTTAATGTAGTCTTAGGCAATACCCTCTTACACATTTAATTTTTTCTTTCTGAGTTACACACACTTGGCTTAAGCTGTAATGTTGTAACACTTTCTGTTCTTTCATGCTGTCCGTTCTTTTCTTGGGACTGCATGGTTCTTATGGTTTTCATTACCTAGGCAAGGGGTATAGCAACTTCCCTATAAGTTCCATTGTGTTGATGTCCATACCATGATACTAATGCTGTCACTTAATCAAATAGAAAGTTAAATTGGCTTTATTAGCTGTCTTATGTGTTTCATCGTTCAGTTACATATCAGATTATGATAAAATGGCTTAACCAAGGTCTTATGCAAAAAGTTCACTCAGCATTTTATAAGCTTGGTTCTACTTATAGTATTTCCTAAATAAATCAATTCTGTTGTTGTTTATTTGATACTGGGATACTACAGTCTCTTTCTACAACCCGTTGCAGATTTCATGCTTCCCTTTTAATGATGTTCTTCATTTGCCAGAGATTAGTATAGAAGACAAGATGCCAAATGCTTCATGGTCTTGTGCTTTTACCTTTCAGATGTCAGCTATTGAAAACATGGCTGAAAAGCTAGAGAGCTTCAGTGCCCTGAAACCTGAGGCCAGTGAGCTCCTACAGTCAGTGCCCTCTATGTTCAACTTCAGAGCGCCTCCTAATGCCCTGCCAGAGAACCTTCTGCGGAAGGGAAAGGAGCGCTATACCTGCAGGTAACTGCACAGTTAATTATGGCTGACTTTCCAGATATCTCCCCTCTGATTTCAAAAGGCCCAGCTGTTTATTTTGGAAATTATTCTTGATTAGATGATTAATAGCCACCATGATAGATCTCAAGCACTTCAAAGTGTTCTTCATTTAGTGAAATATAAAAATAGTGTTTTAAAAAAAATTATTAAATGAGAATTTTAACACAGGCCATTTGGTTGTGATAAATGAGGTTGGAAGCAGTCCAAATACTATCTACATGTCTCACTTTTGTATTTATGAATTTTCTTTCACAATTAATTATTTTCATCTAAAGGTATACTACTACTGTCTTCAAGCATATATTTATTAATTGTCATGGCATTGAAGAATAAGGCCATTAATGAAAGACAAATAAGGTCCATAAAGGAGTAAAACCAGTTAGTAAATTTTCTGTTACTCATCAGTAGTAAAGCTTGTTTTATGTTTCTGGCTTTGTGTGTGATTTTTTTTTTTTCCTAAATAAATTATGCTTATAATTCCTGAATCATCTTTAGAAATTTGTAGTACCTGACTCAGGCATATCACTTATCTGCTCTTTGAAATATATGACACTTTCCAGAAAAAAAGCTTTTATGGGTACATGTCCTGATGGATGAAGTCTCAGGATTTTTTCGATCTGGTAACACTCTATGTATAGGACGTTATCACTGTGGCTAACATGTAAAATGAGTTGAAACACTTGAAATCTGTTTACATCAACCCAGAATTACAAATGCTCATCATATTTTTATCCCCTTGTCTGGTTTACCTTTGCAAATGTAAAAATATCAAGTTAATAAGAGAGATGTATAGGAGCAATCAAAACTAAAGTCCATTTTTATAAATTGCTTGTTTATACTTGAACAGATTCAACCAGATCTTATAATGCAGTCTTTATTTGTAGAATTATTTATATTAATATCTGTAAAATGGCTACGTTGCAAATTTTAAATGCCAAAGATATGTGTGTTCCATGAGAGATTAATTAAATCAGGAGTAAACATCTGGCTGCTGTATGGCTTGAGTGAAATATAGTCGACTGTGCTGACTTTTTCTTATAAACATCTTTTCGTAACAGATACTGTGGCAAGATTTTTCCAAGGTCTGCAAACCTAACACGGCACTTGAGAACCCACACAGGAGAGCAACCTTACAGGTTTGACAATGATATCTGCTAAATATCTTGATAAATATTATAGTAGTTAAAGGGGGTTTGTGAACACAGTTTCATAGCAGGCTATTTTATGCATGTCTGAATATATGTCTGTTCAATTTTGTGTCAAGAAAGAATTGACTAATGGCGAGGATCAGAATTAGAAGAGTTCTGGCTTCTTTAATCAAGGCTTCCCACCTCTCAGTTTAAAAGTCCCAGCAAAGTGTCTAGTACAGAATAAGTACTTAAGAAATAGTAGCCATTGTAAAAATTATTTTTTATTATTGTTGTGTTCTCTTTTCTCAATGATTAAGACTATCTTAACTGACACAAATCATAACATTGCAGCCTTCCTTTTTCAAGCCTCAAATCTCTGCTAGGAGTTAACAACCCATATGTACTTTGTTTCCCCAGCACAGCTATGTCATTTTCCACAGGCTCCAATAGGAAGTTTAAAGAACAGATTTTAGGCTGGGCACTGTGGCTCATGCCTGCAATCCCAGCACTTTGGGAGGCCGAGGCAGGTGGATCACTTGGGAACAGGAGTTTGTGATCAGCCTGGCCAATGTGATGAAATCCTGTCTCTACTAAAAATACAAAAATCTGTGGGGTGTGGTGGCCTGCAACTGTAGTCCCAGCTACTTGGGAGGCTGAGGCAGGAGAATTGCTTGAACCCAGAAGGCGGAGGTTGCAGTGAGCCAAGATCACACCACTGCAGTCCAGCTGGGGCAACAAGTGAGACTCCATCTCAAAAAAAAAAAAAAAAAAAAAATAGATTTTAAACCTGGGGAAGTCGTCGGGGGAGAAGAAAATGTGAAACTAGAGGTAGAACAGATAAAATAGAGTATACTATAGAAAAAGGGGTAATTTTATTAATAACTTTCTAAATTACCTCTTAGCTTATTCTGTTACATGCCCAGATCAGCCATACAACACATTGAACACATCTAATTTTAATGTTGTTTATGAAAAATTGAAAATAAACATTTCTCCTTCCAACTTTAAAATATAGCCTACATTATTTAATGTTCAATGCCTTGCACACAGTATTAGGTACTCGTAAATATTTCCTCAAAAATGAATATTATGTAACAAGTAATATAATGTCATTCTCCTTTGAAATTCTTATACATTATATGTGTATAAAATTATTTTTTTCCTGAGTGCTAACTTTTTCCATTAAAATAAAAAAGTAAATGATTTATCATATTTCAAAAATTTTTTTTAAATGGTAAAATAAGGAAATGGGTAGATGCGTGGCCATTTGAGGATAATTGAAATTTTAGAAGAAAGAAAGAGGGAGCTAAACTTAAAACATCAGTGTTTTCTCAGATTCCTTGCTTTCCTACAATCGCTAATCATAAGTTATATATTTCCAATTTATACATGATAGAATGCACTTGATATCACAGGTCTCAGAGAAATATAATAATAGGAAGATTTAGGTGATTTCTCCTTTTGAAAAAATTCTATTACCAGAAATTTTGCTTAAGTGGAAGAAAAGGTTTCCACTCCCATGTTTTGGTATGGCAAGAGTACTGGAAACTATGTTATCATGTTCATTTTTCTCTTTGTACTTGAATTCAATGGTTTTATTCTACCCAATAATGGTGCTATCACTGTACATATATGTATTTTTAGACCACAAATCAGAATTTTGTTATAGCTGGAGATCTTAAACAGTTATTTGTCCAGCCCCTGTAAGTGAGGGAAGTTGAAGAACCTGTTTTTGTTTTCCTTGCATAAGAATTCCAGTGAACAGTGTAGAAAAAATGAGGAAAACAAAATCACAATTAGGACGCCACAGTAATAATTGCTGCAGACAAGATCAACTGAATGTTAAAATGAGTGAATATAGTGAACTAGATAAAGTATAGAGTTTATAGTTTAATTAATGTATCAATGTTGGTTTAATAGTGGTGACGAATGTACATGGAAGATATTAACAAGAGGGGAAAATGGGTACTATGTACTATCTTTGCAACCTTTCTGTAAATCTAAAACTCTCTTCAAAAGAAAAGTTTATTTAGGCCAGGTGTGGTGGCTCATCCCTACAATCCCAGCACTTTGAGAGACTGAGGCACCTAAACTAGGAGTTCAAGACCAGCTTGGGTAGCATAGAGAGACCCCATCTCCAGAAAAAGAAAAGTTTACTTAAAAAATGAAAATTTAGTTAGTGAAGGTTTAAGGAGAAACAGGATATTTGCATAGCCCCAAAATATCTTCTGCAAACTATTTGTTAATTACAAAGAGAAAAAGTAGTAACCTTATAGTAGAGAAACCTGGCAGCTACTACCTTATCCCAACGGATCAGGGTTAACAACGCCAAGAGGTGGACATGTCAACATCATGTTCCTTTGATAGGATGCACTGAGAAGGCATAGTGCCTCTGTGATATATTTTCCACCAAATTTTTAACCTCATTATAATAATGAGGAAATATTGGACCAACCCAAATTGAAGGAAATTCTACCAAATTCCCAATCGGTACTATTCAAAAGTGTCAGGGCATTTAAAGGCAAGGAAAGACCGAGGAACTTTCAAAGACTGTAGGAAACGAAGGAGACATGACAGGTAAATGCAATGTGGGATCCTCAAGTCAGATCCTGTAACAGAAAAAGAACACTGGAGAAAGCTGGTGATATTCACATGACGTCTGTATTTTAGTTTATATGATTGTATCAATATTAGTTTCCCAGTTGCGATAAATGTCAGGTAAGATGTTAACCTTGAGGGAACTGAGGTGAAGGGTATATGGGAACTTTTTGTACTATCTTTGCAACTCTTCTGTAAGTCTAAAATTATTTCAGAAAGTAAAATATAAATAAATTAATTAAAATGGTATGTAAATGATGCACAAATTAGGTCTGCTTCCTGTGGCTGACCAGTGCCTTCTGGAAAGTCCTATTAGGTTTTATATTAGGTTTTAATACTTTACGTAGTAAAAGTTAAACATAAACATGGTCCCTATGTAGAAAATTATCTCTTCAGAAAGATGAATACCAGTAGACTACAAGCTTCTTGACAGCAGAATCCATGTTTTTTTGTTTTGTTTTGTTTTTGATAGACACTAGGTCTCACTCTTGCTCAGGCTGGTACCGAACTCCCAGCTTCAAGCAATTCTACCACCTCGCCTCCTGGTTATTGGCAGGAGGAGGGATTATAGACAGGTGCCACTATGCCCAGCAGAATCTATATCTTATTCATCTCTGTGTTCTATGTCCTTGATGAATCAGCCCCCCCACCCCCACCTTTTTTTTTTTTTTTTTTTTGAGATGGAGTTTTACTCTTGTTGACCAGGCTGGAGTGCAGTGGTGCCATCTCGGCTCACCACAACCTCCACCTCTCAGGTTCAAGCGATTCTCCTGCCTCAGCCTCCCGAGTAGCTGAGATTACAGGCATGCATCACCATGCCTGACTAACTTTTTGTATTTTTAGTGGAGATGGGGTTTCTCTGTGTTGGTCAGGCTGGTCTTGAACTTCCAACCTCAGGTGGTCCACCTGCGTTGGCCTCCCAAAGTCCTGGGATTACAGGTGTGAGCTGCCACACCCAGCCCAGTCCCTCCATTTTACAAATGAAAAAATTTAGATTTACAGATGCTAATTACTTTCTGCAAAGTCTGATACTAATAGAGCCACGATTAAAACCCAGGCCCAGAGCTCTCACTTTAGCATTTTTATTTTATATCATGATCTCAGAGGCATGTCTGACCTCCATATCTACATCTGATAACTAGGAAGGCTTAATAGTATACTGCCCGTGACTGTGTTATGTGTTCATTTTAAGAATTTCTAAAACTTAGGCTCTTACTTGAGTTGCGTAGAAGGAAATGAGTTTTTATTTAGAACATTGAACATTCTTCTTCTGGCCAAGACTTTAGCAGAGGAGAGATAGAAAGTAGCAACTGATCATTGTTTAGAAGATGCCTATTTAGACTTGAAAAGATGATGCTTACTCGATTTGGAAAAGACCCTTTGCATGCAAGCAGAAAATTAGAAGCATGACAGAAATATAATCTCTCTTCCTCATGATTTGTGTAGAAAGTATTTTGGGTGAAAAACTTTTTAAAAAGTGTTTCATGGGAGTATGTTTACTCTAACAGGGTTTTCTAGGTTATTCTGCTAAGCACAGAATAAATTGTGCTAAATATAGCATAGTTCTCATTGCAGTGGGCGTTGGAGGTAAACAGTTATTGCAGAGAAGGTCATAACTTTATGTGCATTAAAAAAATACCAGAGGCTAAACTATTACAACTACCATAATGTGGGGTTTCACACATTTTTTATTAATATTGTAAGTGAGGAAAGTTGAAGAAACTTATGATGCCAGAACCGTTTTTTAAGAGGGAAAAATTAAATCAGGACTTGTGTTGGCTTATTGATACTATGCCAAAGTAACTAGTTGAACAGATTATTTTTCCTACCGAACTGACTAGACTTCTGGCATCATGTAAGGACAGCCACAGAAGCCCAAGAACTCTAGTGAAATGGGATGATTTCTGCTTTAGAGATCTTGAACCACAAACTCTGCATTCAGAAGTGGGAGGAGAAGGGCCCTTCACACATGGAAGGATGAGTTAAGAATTTATGTCCTCTAAGATTCAAGTTTTCATTTAAAAGTCATTTGGCTCAAGACTGTAATCCCAGCACTTTGGGACGCTGACGTGGGTGGATCACTTGAGGTCAGGAGTTCGAGACCAGCCTGGCCAACATGGTGAGACCCTGTCTCTACAAAAATACAAAAATTAGCCAGGCATGGTGGCATGTGCCTGTAATCCCAGCTACATGGGAGAATGAGGCAGGAGAATCGCTTGAACCCATGAGGCAGTGGTTCTAGTGAGCCAAGATCATGCCCCTGAAAATGACAGAGGACAATAACCTTATCAATTACAAAACCCCTTTTCTTCTTCACTGATGACAGCTGGGGGAAGGGGGTCTTACATTTTTATATTTTCATTTTAAAATATTTTTAAAGTTTCCTTTTAATGATTTTTTTTAATCACATGGAAGACAGAAACAATTAACCAACCAATAATAAGTGCTTTCATGAAAAACTAACCTGGTTCAAAACTGCTACAGACTCTTTCAGAAAAAGGGAAATGAAAAATAGGGGGAAATAGAGAGATAAATGGAAGACTTTTGCTTTTATTTCAACAAGAGAACTTAGTGGCATTATTATTTTCTTTTGTAATAGTTTAAAGATTAATAGAGGAAAGGCTTTTGGAGCTCCTAATCACTGCAGGTTATGGTAGCTGATTCTTTGGTATCACACTCAGTTAGTCACATTGTCTTAGTTTCAAAAACCTAGAATTTCCATTGCTATTTTGAAACTGATAAAGAAATTTTCTTTAGGATTAGCAATTTCCTAAGAATTATAATTTTGAATTAAAAAGTGATATTTTTATTGTATTTGAAAACTGTATGAATGTTTGATGTTTGTTTACAAAAAATTTAATAGTATTGTCCTAAGCAGATGATGAAACAATGCTACTGTTCCCTGAGGTGCTTTATTTTATGTGGTTTACTTAAAATATCGGTACCAATTACTGTAATGATTTTGGGAGCAACCAAATCACCAATATTTTATTATGGTTTTTGATAAAGTCATAGAAGTCTTTAAAGCAATTCTGTTGGAATTGAAATCTTAACTGTGTGAATAGCATTCTCCTTGCACCTTTTCTTTAAACTGTTGTTTTCTTTAAAATGAGCGGTGATGATTTTTGATAGCTGGCTAACTAGTCTTGAGAGATACCTTTTAATGTGCTTGCAAATATTTTCTCTTTGCTTATTTTTCAGATGCAAATACTGTGACAGATCATTTAGTATATCTTCTAACTTGCAGAGGCATGTTCGCAACATTCACAATAAAGAGAAGCCATTTAAGTGTCACTTATGTGATAGGTGTTTTGGTCAACAAACCAATTTAGACAGACACCTAAAGAAACATGAGAATGGGAACATGTCTGGTACGTAATAAATTGTGTTACAAGGCAAAGATGATTTCTTTTTCCACTTTAAAAGATAATAAGATAATGTGATCTTTCTTCTTTTTTTCCACTTTTGACGCCAAAATCAAACCTTACTGTAAAAATACCCAGCAAGTTCCTGTTGAGATTTTAGAATCATGTGAACAATGTGATCATTGATTAATTTATAATTCAGCGGCCTTATTTGGATTACGTTTTTATCTTCCTGAATTCATGTTAACGGGAAATATTAAGCAAAGAGGACGATGACCTAAACTCACAGGAGACTTATGAAACAAGATTCCCTAAATTGCAAGGGACAGTCTTTTCACCTGTTGGCACAGAATGTGGCCCCTGGGCATGGCAGAATTTTTAGGGTGGCAGCCCCAGAATGTCACTTTCTGAATATTAATTTAGAAAGCATAGCTGCTTTTGTAGTAGGCCTGCAGTTCAGAGAACCTCTCTTGGTAATTTTTAAGACTGGGAATATTTGAGACTGTTGACATCATCAGAGCAACTCATAGCAAATGATAGTGATGCTTTATTTTTGTCACACAGTCTGATATAAAATTAAGTTAAAAGTAACTGCCATAAAACTAGCCTTTTCTTAATTGGGACTTTGCCAGCACATATTTAGCAGAAGGGATTGTAGGTTTTCTAGTCTTTGGCTTCTAATAGTTAGATAATGTCATTAACTAACATTTGCCAGCTGGCATATGTGTGCAGAGCCAACCTGTGCAGTCACACTTTGTCTCCAGAGAACGAAGGTTATGCTTTGGGAGTAGGGGAGAACAGATATGGAGTTCAGGAAAAGAGATTTAAGAACAGAAAAAAGTTGGATTAATACAGACTAGTAGTCTTTATTTAAGGAATTTATTATTAATCATTCTTCTACTATGAAAGCACATAGTTTATGATCTTGTCTGATTACTACTCAGAAGTATATACTGTTCATCTTCTTCAAAACAATTTAATGATTGTAGTATTAAAATATTAGATTTTAGGTACGCACAGAAGTATAATCCAATATGCAAAACTGGCCACACCGTCCAACTGGGTGCACCCTTATAGCATACAACTATAATTTTCTTATCAAAGTTATTTTAGAGAAAAAAGTTAAAAATGTAACATGTCAAAGTTAATACTTGTTGACCTAGATTATAACCTCTTTTAGCTGAGGGGATGTTCTAACCTCTGGTTTTTGTCATATAGACTATTGTGATGAACTATTAAATTATAGACACTTTGTGGGCAAGATAAACAACAGAAGCTAATGTTGGTGTAAAGCTCAACCACGTATAAAGTACTTATAGTTGTTTAAGTTTACGTAAGCTTAATGCCAATCCTGTGATACAGGTATTGTAAGTCTTGTCTTTCATAGACGAGGAAGCTGAAGATCATCCTGTAATCAGCAGATCTAATATTGCCCTTTAAAAAAAAATAAATCATTTTCTGAGATGGAGTCTCACTCTTGTCACCCAGGCTGCAGTACAGTGGCACAATGTCGGCTCACCGCAACCTCCGCCTCCCAGGTTCAACCAGTTCTCCTGCCTCAGCCTCCTGAGTAGCTGGGGTTACAGGCACCCGCCACCATGCCTGGCTAATTTTTGTTCTTTTAGTAGAGATGGAGTTTTGCCATATTGGCCAGGCTAGTCTCAAACTCCTGATCTCAGGTGATCCGCCCACCTTTGCCTCTCAAAATGCTGGGATTACAGGCGTGACCCATCACGCCCGGCCCTATTGTCTTAATACTGTACCAGCCCCTGAACTAGAGTGTTCTGAGTCAACCCACAGCTTCGCCCAGCAAACCAGGATGTAGAATTTTCAGTGTGCCTTTAATCTGTATTTTTGTTTTATGCTTTAGCACAGCAGCAGCAAAAAACAAAACAAGACAAAACATATTGACTGCAACCAAGACTTCATATACAGTGTCTTATGGCAGAATCTATTTAAGACTTGTTTATAATTTGTCTCACCTTAAATTCTCATTATATGAATACAAACGTTACCATGTCACAATAGAGGTAAGGAAAAACTAGTGAGAGAAGCGACTTCTTTGTGAGACTGTACTTCATGATTTCAATGGTTCAATATATTCCCAAAGGACTGTCATGAGCATGTGTATTATGATAAACTGGGGAGACATTGACCTCCTAAAGTTAATATTATTAATATTCACAGGGCAGGTTTTAAGAAACAACACTGATCAATTCATAAGGAGTGCGTTTCCAAATAAGTTACTAGATAAACAGTAATCATTGTCATAAAAGACTTTCTGCTCCACACAGGTACAGCAACATCGTCGCCTCATTCTGAACTGGAAAGTACAGGTGCGATTCTGGATGACAAAGAAGATGCTTACTTTACAGAAATTCGAAATTTCATTGGGAATAGCAACCACGGCGGCCAGTCTCCCAGGAATGTGGAAGAGAGGTAAAGCTGTTTTTTAACTTTTTAGACTCTGTGATGACTGAAGTGAACATGTTTTCAAATATATTTGCTGTGCTCACTTTTGTGGCACTACTACTACTTCAGTCACCAATGCTGGTATATATTTAGTACATACTAAATACCACATGTGCTTCCAAGCATTTTACATCTATTAATTAATTTACTTTCATGATAACCTGTGAGATCGCCACTGTAATTTTAGCAGTGATGGAATGGAGACATTGAAGCTTAAACCATTGTGTCAGAGGTCACATAAGTAATCAATGGGATTCAACCTGAGCTCTCTGGTTCCAGAGCCCATAATTTTACCAGCATTTAGCTATTTGATAGCTAAATAGAATCTGTTAACAAAATTTTGAGGTAGAAGAGAAAGCCATTGCAGGAATTCAGTTGAATCACTGATCAATAGATTATATTGATCAATACTATTATATATCATAAATTATATATATTACAGATAATATGTAATTCTACATATATATGCATACATATATTACACATATTATGTATACATTTATATATGAAATACCCATGGAGTTTCCCCCAAATAACTTTTACATAGAAACTTTTTTAGTCTTCTTAAGATTCTATTGCTATTTTATGTCCTCTTCAGTGACTACACATTTAATTCTGGTCTGTTTGTTTCAGTGGATATGGCCAGCCTTATTTTTAGTGACCTGATGCACTGGCTCCCTTTTGTCATCATCAACACTGAGCGTGAATAGCTTAATTCATTTTTAAAAAAGCTTTTAATGCTGTTAATGATAATACCTAACACTTACCCAGCACTTCACCTTGCGTATGAAGTTAATAAAGACTATTTCACCAAAACTACTGGATTTAATTTTTCTTATCTGTAAACTATAATTAATTATCTATCGTTGAGAAGTAGACTTTTCTGAACATAACTATACAGTGACTTACTAAATCAAGATGCTACATTGTAAATTATAAAATAACATGAAATTGGTTAAAAGTTCCAATATTTTCCATCATACAAGTATTATTGAGTTAGTGTCCTCTGTTTTTGATGTTATTAAAAGTCAAAATTAATTATGTAATTTCTTCAAGGCAAGCTTCAAATAAGCATTTTTTACTAAAATAACATAAAAATATATGACCACTTCTGTTCTTCAACTTGTATAAAATGTATCTAAGAAAAACAAGAAAAAGACCCTTCCAGTCTCTGAGAAGTCTGATAAGTACACCAGTGTGCAGTTGGATATATCTTTCCCTTTCTTTGATCGTGTGTGCGTGTGTGTGTGTGTGTGTGTGTGTGTGTGTATCTGTCTGTCTGTCTGTGAAAGGGAGAGAGGAAGCAGATGATCATAAGGACAAGGTAGTAAGAACAAGCAAGAAACAGTAACAACCTGACACTTTGATAATAATATTTACATGATGCAAATAAGAGCTATTGAACAAAACACACCAGTTGGGCTCTGAGATACCTATTCAGATTTTCTAGCCTTTAATTGGCGATTTGTGAGCCTGTATAGCTGTAACATCTGGCTTCAACATGTCTAAACAGCAAAGAAGTAAGAAGGTTGAGTCATCTAAGTTTTTCTCCCGAACTCCTATCAGGCTACTTTTGATGAATAATTTATTCCCTGTAAATTGCCACATTTGAAAGCTAAATTAACAAATAGATTTTCTTAATTATGTTGGCTTTTGTTACTTTTGATTTTCATCCGTACACTCTTTTGTTCTTTTACCTTTTCTTTCATTTTTTTTAAATAAAAATTTTAATCCACTCACGCAAGCAAGTTGACAGTATATTTGGAAACTAACTTATGTCTGTGCAAAAGATGTTTTCACCATTCTTTGATAAAAGAGATTAAGAGATTGTTTGTATTGAAAGTTTAATAATGATACAACTTTTTCTGGTCCAATGGATTTTTACTATGTGTTTTTGTCAAATCCAAGCTTATTTTATTAATTTTTTAATCCTAGGATGTCTGAACATTAAATTATACTCATTTTTGTTATGTGAAAAGGTGATGGGGGTACACTATTGATAACTGAACTTTTTTCACCCTGGTGTTTTCCTGAGAAAGAAGGAACTATTTCACATTCTGACTGTAAAAAATAATTTGAAAATAGTACAAATAAGTGAGCTCTCAACTCCTTCTAGATTTGGGTAGAGTGGCCAGGTGGAATATACCACAGTCTTCTAGCATCAGTAAATATCAGTTGTTATTGGCAACTACTTTAACATTGTCTTTGAACTTTTAGATTCACTTTAGCATGTGTATTGAAGCTATTGCCCATGAGTAATCTGAGTTTCCCAGAAATCTATTATTTTAAATGGGGGGTACTTAAATGGCAATTAGGTAAATTGAGCAGAGAACATATTTATGTGCCTTTTTATGTGATATATATAGCAATATCAATTATCAAGCAAAGTCTGATAAGAAATAGGAGACTGAGATTGTTTTTCTGGTCTGCCAGAGGCTTTATTTATAATCTGAGCAATCATACAATTATTTTTTTCTTTATCTTCCCATTTGTGAAATCACATCATTTTTCCATGGTTGACAGAGAGCATAAACAACAAAAATTTCCTCTGTTAAGTGTTGAAAATCTAAACTGTTGTTGGGAAGACATAATAAAGAAACAAATCACAGTTTCAATAATGAAACCAACAATTGGACGTTGTTTTTTTTTTTAATTTTAATTTTCTTATGCTTTTGAAAGAATGAATGGCAGTCACTTTAAGGATGAAAAGGTTTTGGTGACTGGTCAAAATTCAGACTTACTGGATGATGAAGAAGTTGAAGATGAGGTGTTGTTAGATGAGGAGGACGAGGATAATGATATTACTGGAAAAACAGGAAAGGAACCAGTGGCAAGTAATTTACATGAAGGAAACCCCGAGGATGACTATGAAGACACCAGTGCCCTGGAGATGAGTTGCAAGACATCCCCAGTGAGGTGAGTACCTCGGGTGACTTTGGAAACTAAGCAAGAGTAGATCCACATACGGTTGCAGCTCCTCCTGTGATAAGCAATTTGTGAGTAATAAATCATAAAATTAAATTTGAATTAGGCATACTCAGTGGATCAGTTTTAAATAGATGAAAATAAAGTGGCCATCAACACAACCCACAGGCATATAAATGCATCAGGCTTTGTGCAACTCCGAGTAACCTAAGGTGGGAAAGATAAAGTGAAAATTACATAAGTACACAATCATTTATTGTTAGACTCTATTTGTAAAACTCGAATAGAGATTTTGACATTATCTAATTTATGTAATAATCTGGTATGATCATCAGTTAAATATAATTGAGATAAATTTCACTTCATGAGATATACATGTGATCTATAGAGATGATAACTTTTTAAATGAAAAGAACCCAACGGTTAAATTGATGGAACTATTATATTTTCATGACGGACATTGACTAAATAGTGCCATAACTAGCTTTACTTTAAATGGAAATTATGAACATGTGAATTCAGTCTCTGTACATTTCTGACTAATGTATCATTGATTTTAACTCTTTATCTCTAATGTGCTTGGCTTAGTTACTAAAAATCTTAACAGAAATATATTTTAAGATATGATATTTGTAAATAATTTTAAAAACCCAATAATTGATGCATGCTACGTTACCCTGCAGATACAATATGAAGTTTGTTGGTTGTGTGGATAGATTCAAATGAAAGTGATTTGATTAGATGACAAACTGAAAAAAAAAAAACTTCTGTGTTTTTCATTGATTCATTTTAGGTATAAAGAGGAAGAATATAAAAGTGGACTTTCTGCTCTAGATCATATAAGGCACTTCACAGATAGCCTCAAAATGAGGAAAATGGAAGATAATCAATATTCTGAAGCTGAGCTGTCTTCTTTTAGTACTTCCCATGTGCCAGAGGAACTTAAGCAACCGTTACACAGAAAGTCCAAATCACAGGTACAGAATTTCCTGTAGTACAGCATCATGGTTACATTACTCATGAAATGTACATTTTCTTAGATTACCAAAAGGCAAGTATCCTGTCTTCGAAATATTCTAGAGTCCAAACGGGGTCAGAAGCTTTTCTAAAAATGTTCATCTCTTTACGGTATTTATGACTGAATCCAAAACAGTTAACCAAGAAAGCAATTAATTTGGCTGCATTCTGCATAGAAATTTTATGACAAAACCTGTTCTACATTCATCTTTCCTTGACTTTCTAATTCCCTTCCTTCTGTACAACTAGTCCACAATGTTTGCAAATATTTATGTATTGCCTCAGAATCATTTTCCATGTCTGTAGTTTTGTAGGGTAATCGTGTTTTTCAAATTCTTCTGAAAAGCGAATTTTATTTTTTTGTCCCCTTCTATGTCTAGTAAATTGTTATGTATAATTAATTACTGAGTCATCTCATATTGTAATTTAATAGTAAAATGAGGATCAGAAATGAAGTGAGTTGCCAAAGGTCTACACCAGCTTATTGGCAGATTTGGAAATACAACCTGTCAATTTTAAATTCATGAATGAATGAGTGACTGAATGGTACTTAAATTCATTAGGTTCTATGGCATTGTGTCAGCACTATGATACCTAACTATAAATCAATTTAAGGATCCATAGTGATTAAAAGAGCCTCAGTGTTTTTGTTACAAAATAAAGGAAATTAGTACTTTTTGTTTAACATCCATACCCAACCAGATTGTTCATTCAGGTCAATTAAAAGTAAAGAAACTTCATATTACCATATTTATTGGGCACTGTGGTCTAACTGCTTGATCCATTAGTTTATTTTGTAGAGGGCCTGACCTGCAATGTGACCATATTAGCCTGTACATTTGGAAATGATTTTCTATTTGGGTAAGACGTTCTGGGTTGGTCTTAACAGCAAATATAGTAATATCCCAAGGAAGGAGGATTGCATCAATGGAATAATACAAATCATTAAATAATATTCCATTTAGTAAAATGTTCTGAGATATTATGTATGGTAATAGGCAAAATAAATGTTCTTTCTCAATTGAAGTCAAAGTAGCCAGTGTCTACAGAGGCTCCTAAAGCCTACCTCCGTGAACTTGAGAACATCACTTAAAGACTATAGGTACCATTTCCTCATTGTAAAGAGGGTAAGTGAATTTTTATTGAATGGGGATAAAAATAAAGTTTTCAGTTTTTAACATTAAAAATTAACTAGAGTAGACATCTCATTTTTACTAAGAGACATCCATAAGAGGTGGCTAGCATTTTTTTTTAAACACTTGATTTCCCATTCTTCTATGCTTGTTGATTAGAGATAACTGGAGTATCTAGGCTTTTGTTTTTTTGTTGTTATTTGTTTGTTCGTTTGTTTGTTTTTGAGACAGGGTCTCACTCAGCTGCTAAGACTGGAGTGCAGTGGTGCAATCACAGCTCACTACAGTCTCGACTTGCTGGACTCAAGCGATCTTCCAGCCTCAGCCATCTGAATAGCCAGGACTATGGATAGGCACCACTATGCCAGGCTAATTTTCAATTTTGTATAGAAATGGAGTTTCACTGTGTTGCCCAGCCTGGTCTCAAATTCCTGAGCTCAAGCAATCCCCCTACTTCAGGTTCCCAAAGTACTGGAATTTGTATAGATGTGACCCATTGCGCCTAACCATGTTTTTTTCTTTGTAAATTTCTTTCAATTAGTCCACCAGAAATGCTTTTCATTCACTGTAAGATATAATACCTAAAAACTCCAGAAACTGTCAGAAGTGATAGGAAGCAAAAGGGCCTGAAAACCTAGAGATAAAGGATATAATTATAATACAATTTAGTACGAGAATTTTTACATAAAATCTCTGCCCAGCTGGGCTGTTACCATTATAAAAAAATACTAGCAGTTTGCAACCCTAAGTCATATTTTTCTGGTTACTTGATCACATTATGTAGATTAGTTTGAAAATGGTCAGGTCTTTTTGCAAATTCACTTTATTTCATAATGCCATTCATTCATTCATGCATTCATTCATTAACTACCAGTTATATGCTAGGTACTGATCCTTATATATGAAAATGTTCATTTCCTTTGATTAAAAGGCAGATATGCTGTTTTGCCATTTTCTAGAATCTAAAGGCTCAGATGCTTTAGTCAAAGCATTCATATATTTTTTCTGTCTGTAATTTTTATAGTGATTGAATTGAAAATAGTTGAGCAGTACAGTAGTAGCTGCATTTTGCACGGGCTCTTCCTCAAGAAACTCTATCCTGTAAAAATTAATTTCATGATAATAGGTACTATTTATGTATTATTACCTCAGTCAGACACCCTGAGCTAAACGCTTTCTGTAAGTTAGTGCATGTGATTCCTTCACGACTCTTGGAGGCGAGTACTGTTATTACTATCATCTGTTTTATAGGAGGACAGTCAAGTTTAAAAGGGAGTGTCAATTAGTTCAACCACTGTGGAAGACAGTGTGGCGATTCCTCAAGGATCTAGAAATAGAAATTCCATTTGACCCAGCAATCCCATTACTGGGTATATATCCAAAGGATTATAAATCATTCTACTATAAGGACACATGCACATGAATGTTCATTGCTGCACAGCTTACAATAGCAAAGACCTGGAACCAACCCAAATGCCCATCGATGGACACGGAAAATGTGGCACATATACACCATGGAATATTATGCACCCATCAAAAACAATGAGTTCGTGTCCTTTGTAGGGACATGGATGAACCTGGAAACCATCATTCTCAGCAAACTGACACAAGAACAGAAAATCAAACACCGCATGTTCTCGCTCATAGGCGGGTGTTGAACAATGAGAACACATGGACACAGGGAGGGGAGCATCACACACTGGGGTCTGTTGGGGGGAAATAGGGGAGGGACAGTGGGGGGTGGGGAGTTGGGGAGAGATAGCATGGGGAGAAATGCCAGATATAGGTGAAGGGGAGGAAGGCAGCAAATCACACTGCCATGTGTGTACCTATGCAGCGATCTTGCATGTTCTTCACATGTACCCCAAAACCTAAAGGGCAATAAAAAAAAAAAAGGAAAAAAAAGGTTAAGCAGCTTGCTCAAGGTCACACAGCTAGGTGAGTAGAAGCAGATTTAAAGCCAGGATTAAAACTTACAATTACAAAATTTTCTCTTTACTCCCTTTCATCTTCCCAAACATCAGAATTTGTTTTAACTCTTTCAGAATATTCTTTATCTTGTTCTCTAAAAGTAGGTACATAATCAGAATAGATAATTTAGGTTCAATGCTCACTTAGCCCACACTTTAAACTCTGCCAAAGATAAGAACTCTATATTATTTATTTTTAATTCCTTAGGGTCTAACACACAGCCTGGCATAGAGTAGATGCTTAAGAAATATTTGTTAAATGGATCATGGGATATTGCAGAGGTCCAAAAGGCAAATTGCATACATAAAAGTCAAATGTGTACATTTAGAGCGATGACCCAGCAAATCAAAATCAGCCTGCAAGGGCAGATTTTCTAACTGAATGCAGTGATTACGGAAGAAACCACAGACTGGCCACATGTCTCAGCATGACTCCCAGAGATGAAATTCTGCCTAACAACAGAGGCATTTTGTCTTTGTTTACAGACAGTGGAATGTCTTTGGCAGGACTTTAATGATTCCGCTTCAGCAGCATTTTGACAAGCAAGTTTAGCAATGGATGAGACCAACAATAGCAAATCAACAGTGAAAAGTTCACTCACAAGTCAAGACCAAACATTTCATTTGAATATTTTGCTTGGCAGTAAATGGGGGATTCTCTGAACAGTTATTTAAAATTTGACATGATAATAGGGAAGAAAGAGCAGTTCCTCACAGAGCACCTCTATGCACCTTCTGCTCAGCAGACACTAGAAAATAAGTTGATTAAAACATTTGTTGGGTCTTGTGTTTCGTTTTATTTTTTTGGTAGAGCTGATTTGATCCACCTCAACTTTTGGGTATCAGCACTGAGTATGTCAAGCATGAAGGGAAATTGGAGAAAAGACACTGGACTAAAAGTTGGGCAGAAATACACTTTAGTTATGCTTCTCCCACTATCTAATTGAGTGACTTTGGGCAAGTCACTCAAGCACCTTCAGTGCTTTTGGTTATAAAGTGTAGGAGTCAGGCTGTATCCTCTACGAGGCCACAACTCTGTCGAGGTAGGTCTATATCCTATTAATATTTGCAGTTCAGTCATAAGCACACAATAATATTTTTGATGAATTGAACATATGTAGTAGATGGATGGCTGTATTTATGGTTGGACAGGAGAATGACTCATTTTTCTCAGTGGAGACACACTATTTGCATTTTAGATAGGATAGTTAATTTTTTGTTTGGTAGGGTGTGTCACTTTTGGGGCCTCTAGGCACTAAAGGCCAACGGTAATCCCGTGTCATTTCTACGAATAAATATGCTATGCCTCCTTTGCCAAACACACCCATGAAGGATACCTCTATTCAGGGTCTCATCCCTTTCCATTTGCCACCAATATTCTTTGAACTAAAAGGGATGATTTTCAAATGCCATTTACTGAGTCTCTTTCCTTTTTACCCCAGGCATACGCTATGATGCTGTCATTGTCTGACAAGGAGTCCCTCCATTCTACATCCCACAGTTCTTCCAACGTGTGGCACAGTATGGCCAGGGCTGCGGCGGAATCCAGTGCTATCCAGTCCATAAGCCACGTATGACATTACCAAGGTTGACCACAGTGGGACCAAGTCCAACCGTAGCATGGCTCTTTCATATAGGACTATTTACAAGACTGCTGAGCAGAATGCCTTATAAACCTGCAGGGTCACTCATCTAAAGTCTAGTGACCTTAAACTGAATGATTTAAAAAAGAAAGAAAAAAGAAACTATTTATTCGCGATATTTTGTTTTGCACAGCAAAGGCAGCTGCTGACTTCTGGAAGATCAATCAGTGCGACTTAAAGTGATTCAATGGAAACAAAAAACTTGCTGGGCTGAAGGCATCTTCCAGTTTACCCCACCCTAGGGTATGGGTGGGTGAGAGGGGCAGTTGAGATGGCAGCATTGATACGAATGAACACTCCATAGAAACTGAATTCTTTTTTTGTACAAGATCACCTGACATGATTGGGAACAGTTGCTTTTAATTACAGATTTAATTTTTTTCTTCGTTAAAGTTTTATGTAATTTAACCCTTTGAAGACAGAAGTAGTTGGATGAAATGCACAGTCAATTATTATAGAAACTGATAACAGGGAGTTCTTGTTCCCCCTTTTGCCTTCTTAAGTACATTGTTTAAAACTAGGGAAAAAGGGTATGTGTATATTGTAAACTATGGATGTTCACACTCAAAGAGGTTAAGTCAGTGAAGTAACCTGTTCATCACCAGTACCACTGTACCACTAATAAATTGTTTGGCAAATCCTTGTAATAACATCTTAATTTTAGACAATCATGTCACTGTTTTTTAATGTTTATTTTTTTGTGTGTGTTGCGTGTATCATGTATTTATTTGTTGGCAAACTATTGTTTGTTGATTAAAATAGCACTGTTCCAGTCAGCCACTACTTTATGACGTCTGAGGCACACCCCTTTCTGAATTTCAAGGACCAAGGTGACCCGACCTGTGTATGAGTGCCAAATGGTGTTTGGCTTTTCTTAACATTCCTTTTTTTGTTGTTGTTTTGTTTTCCTTCTTAATGAACTAAATACGAATAGATGCAACTTAGTTTTTGTAATACTGAAATCGATTCAATTGTATAAACGATTATAATTTCTTTCATGGAAGCATGATTCTTCTGATTAAAAACTGTACTCCATATTTTATGCTGGTTGTCTGCAAGCTTGTGCGATGTTATGTTCATGTTAACCCTATTTGTAAAATGAAGTGTTCCCAACTTTATGTTAAAAGAGAGAAGTAAATAACAGACTGTATTCAGTTATCTTCCCCTTTATTGAGGAACCAGATTTTTTTTTTCTTTTTGTTTGTAATCTCATTTTGAAATAATCGGCAAGTTGAGGTACTTTCTTCAAATGCTTTGTACAATATAAACTGTTATGCCTTTCAGTGCATTACTATGGGAGGAGCAACTAAAAAATAAAGACTTACAAAAAGGAATATTTTTCCCCACTGTGTGGTATTTTCCCTTCATGCAATTTTACTTTCTGTTTGGGATCCAATGATTTAAATATATGATGGCTGGGATCTTGATGCCCTAACAGATATGTGAAATCCAGAGCATGTTTGTTTTGTTTTGAGATAGCATAAGTGATAGTTTTTGGGCAATAGTGAGTCTTGCTCATTGCTCTGAACTTTCCCCATGTGGTGCAGTCAGGGCTTAAGTGTGCCACTACCCAGTCCTCGTATCACTTCGTGTTCACAGTACCCATTTAAATCAGGACAAAGAGGGACTTACAGGTTTTCTGCGGATTGTATGTCAAAAGGAACTCAGATTCTTATTTTTGTTTTTCATTATGTGTTAACTGATTCACAAAGTGGGGGAAACCTTTGACGTTTCTATGCTCCTTTTAAGTTTTCGTCCACATGCAAAATATCCTTTGTTCATTGTTATAACCAGAGTGTAAACATGATTTGGTTTTTCTTTCTTTGCTCATGGCAAAAAAAAAAAAAAAAAAAAAAAAAAATCACTGCATAGTGCTACAAATCCTTCAAAATAATAATGTAGCCGTTCCCCAATATTCCATAATTTGATCTACTATAATTTCCTCCACCACTTTAATTTTGTTGAAGATTTTTCTGCTATTTGCTTGTCAGCAATTATATTTTAATTTCGAAGCACATAATTGTTTCTGTATGTTCATATACGTACATATAGAGTTGGATTGTGAGTAGTAGTGCTTACATAAGATAAATTCTCTGCTGTGGAAGCAATTATTATTATTATTATTATTATTATTTTGTTCTTTTAGCATAATACCAAATTGTTTTCGAATAGACTTATTCCAATTTGGGCTGATTGTAGAGGTTAAAAAGGCCTGAATAAGTTAGTATGACATGTAGAAATAGATCCAGACCAATGTTTTCATGCATTTGTTTATTCATTCTTAGCCACAGTATCAGATACATAGAGAATCTCCTTGCATCCTTTCAAAATGTGGGTATAATAAGAATGTAAAATATATGGCACGTTTATTGATTTTCTTTTACAGAAAGTATGCACAGGAAGTATTCCGAAAATGTGTTTAAATTATAAATCCATAAACTAAGGCAAATAAGAATTTAGTACTTGCTACATAAGAATGGCATATCTGAGAAGACAGAAATCTGGAATATGCAGTGCATTTTCCAGTGTTTTAAAGAATATAGTAGGCTGGGTGTGGTGGCTCATGCCTGTAATCCTAGCACTGTGGGAAGCTGAGGCAGGAGGATCACTTGAACCCAGAAGTTCCAGACCAGCCTGGGCAACATGGCCAAGCTCTGTCTCTATAAAAAATACAAAAATGAGCCAGGAGTGGTGGTGCAGACCTGTAGTTCCTGCTACTTCAGAGAGAGAGGCTGAGAGGTGGAAGGATCACTTGAAGCTGGGAGATCGAAGCTGCAGGAATGCACCACTGCACTTCAGCCTGGATGACAGAGCAAGACCCTGTCTTCATATATATATATATATATATATATATATATATATGAAGCAATTCAAGTGTCCCAGTGCAACTGGCCTCTTGTTAGGCTTTGGCCATGACCTTTCAGTTGTTGGCTAACACTTGGTTCCTCTGGATTCCAGAAAGGCATTCAAGCCTTACGTTTCTGCTTGTTTCCTCCATTTATTTAGCCTGTAGTCCTTCACCACATGGCCCTGGAGGGGGACAGTGAGATATAGTGGATATGATTTTGGGCTTGGAAGCTGAAGGCCTGGGTCTGAGTTCTGGCCCTGCCACTTTACTGAATTCAAGGTCTTGGGAAAGCCATATACATCCCATTCTACTTATGAAACAACAGTACCAACTGCTGTGCCTGCTAATCATTTGGTTTCTGTCAATGTCAACAATCAACACAAATTTTTGAAAACATTTGGTAAAAGCTCTATAAATACAAAGCATTTTATAATTTTCATGGTAAAGGTTAAAGGAATAGAAAATTGTGTGTATACATACTAAGTTAAGAGGAAGAATTTATGATACAACAGAAATCTAAACTTAGAAAAACTGGATATGGAAGTTTAGGGAAAAGTTAGATATTTCTTAAAAAAATGTAGGTTTAAAAAATAACACAAGCTGAACTTTTAAAAAATATGAGATGCCCAGAATTGTTGTCTTCCTTCCCTCCTTCCTTCCTTCCTTCCTTCCTTCCTTCCTTCCTTCCTTCCTTCCTTCCTTCTTCCTTCCTTCCTTCCTTCCTTCCCTCCCTCCCTCCTCCCTCCCTCCCTCCCTCCCTCCCTCCTTTCTTTCCTTTTTTTTTTTTTTTTTTGACAACCTGTCACCCAGGCTGGAGCACAGTGGTACAATCTCAGCTCATTGCAACCTCTGCTTCTCGGGTGTAATGGATTCTCTCATCTCAGCTTCTGGAGTAGCTGGGATTATAGGCACGCACGACCATGCAAGCTAATATTTTTTGTATTTTCAGTAAATATGGTTTTTCACTATGTTGGCCAGGCTGGTCTCAAACTCCTGGTCTCCAGTGGTTCCCCTGCCTCAGCATGAGCCAGCACTCCCAACCCTGTTTTTTTAATTGACAAATAAAAATTGTGCATATTTGTGGTATGTAACATGATATTTTGATATATGCATACATTGTGGAATGGCTAAAAAAGCTAATTAATATACGCATTAGCTCACATTTTGTGTGTGTGTGTGTGAGGAGAGCATGTATAATCTTTCCTCTTAACAATTTTCAAGTCTACAATATGTTGTTATTAATTATAGTCACCATGATGTATACTAGATCTCTTGACTTTTTTATTTTCAGGATAATTTTTGAGGACTCTCAAAAAAATTCAAGAAAAGGCAAGAAAACACATTCAAAGAATAGGCACATTTATAATTTCATTTTTAGATAATGACCATCTAGCAGTATTAATTTCTGTAAAGAATAAAGAAAATGATTTACTCATTTTTAAACTGCCTATTATGTTAATGTCATGATGGAAATGTGTGTATCCATTACCACAACTAACTTCACAATAGGCCTACAAGCTGACATTCTTATTCCTGTTTTATAGATGAGGAAAACTGAAGCACAGAAAGTTTAAGAACCTTACTCAGAGGAACCCAGCTGACTGCCTGGGAATCCAGGAGGGCTGGCCTCTTAGCCCGCATTTAGCTGAGAGTCTCAGACCTCCTGGTTCAGGCACAGCTGAAGAAAATCCAAAATGGAATATTCCAAAACTGAGGAAATGTGCACCCCTCTAACCCCCAGAGTGAGGCTGTCAGGATGCAAATATGCCCAGGAGACATTTAGGCGTCTGAGTCTTGGCTGTGAAGGGTTTGAAAGGTAAGCGCCAAGGACTGGTTCCCAGGCTTTCTAAATTGAGGTTATCTCAAGTCAAAACCAACAATACTAGTGCTTTTGAAAGATTCTAAATGTTTCCTTAATAAAAGCCTTAGTCATCTTGTTTGCAAATTTCTAGCAGGTGGCTTGAGTTTCCTCTTTAATTATTCTTTTTTAAAAAAACTTATCTAAAACCTACATTTTGAATTTAGTAACACAGAAAGACTAAGCTCTTTTTAAAATGATTAACAGACTCATCATGAGAGAAAGCAAGTGCAGCTAAGAAGTGTACTCATTTCATTCTCTCCAGGTTTAAAGAAACTGTTAATGAATGGAAGGAATGCAGAGAGAAGTGGGAAGAATGAAAGAAACTTACCAAACAGATTGGCCCCAGAAGCCCTGAAGAGACTTTAGTGAACTGGCCAGCTATTCCCCAGGAGAACTGGGTTAGTATTGAATTGTTCCTTATACTCTGCATAACAATTTGACAATACAAGAGGCTGTCCTTGGTGCAACATGTATTTCAAAAAAGAGAGAACCACCTCGCACCCATTAGAATGTAGGATGTCTAATATTTTTTTAAAAATCACTGGTGAGAGCATGGGGAAATTACAACCTTTGTGTATTGTTGGAGGGAATGTAAAATTTTGGGGCCACTATAGAGAATAGCACAGCCGTTCTTCAAAAAATTGTGATTCCACTTATGGGTATACTCTCAAAAGAATTAGAAACAGGGTCTTAAGAGATGCTTGTACTTCCATGTTCTTAGCAGCATTATTCACAGCAGTGAAAAAGTGGAAGCAATCCAAGTGTCCATCAATGGATAAATGGAGAAACAACATGTGGCCTGTACATACAATGAGATATTATTCAGCTTCAAAAATAAGGGAAATTCTGACACATGCTATAACACAGATAAACTTTGAGAACATCATGCTAAGTGAAATAAGCCAGTCACAAAAAGACAAAGATTGCCACCCGGCATGGTTGCTCATGCCTGTAATCCCAGTTCTTTGGAAACTGAGGCAGGTGGATCACTTGAAGTCAGGAATTCAAGACCAGTCTGACCAACATGGTGAAACCCCATCTCTACTAAAAATACAAAAATTAGCCAGGCGTGGTGGCACATACCTGTAATCCTAGCTACTCAGGAGGCTGAGGCAGGAGAATTGCTTGAACCCGAGAGGTGGAGGTTGCAGTGACCCGAGATTGTGCCATTGCACTCCAGCCTAGGCAACAGAGCAAGAATCTGTCTCAAAAAACAAAGCAAAATGACAAATAATGTAAGCTTGCACTTATGAGTTACCTAGAGTAGCCAGTTCATAGGAAAGAAAGCAGAATGGTGGTTGCCAGGGGCTGGGGGAGGTGGGGAATAGGAAGTTCTAAATGAATATAGAATTTCAGTTTTGCAAGATGAGTAGAGTTCTGGAGGTTGGCGGCACTACATCGTGGATGTGCTGATTACTATTGAACTGTATGTTTAAAATGTTAAGATGATAAAATAAATCTGTTACGTATGCTTTACCACGAATGAAAAAGAAAAATAATACAATCCCACTCTGTCTATATGGTTCTTTTAATCAAAAGAATTTAATTCTATTCAGCTCAGGGAGAGAAGCAAATTATCAGGTAGATGTAAAACAGCTTACACAGTCGAAGGGAAATCTGGAAAATCAGGCCTCAAACACAACCCAGAACCAGTGAGTAGGCAAAACCAAGAACCAGTAAGTAGCCTCAGGCTGCTGTCATCAAGATGCGTCAATTGTCATCATTTTCAGTCTTTTTTTTTTTTTTTTTTTTGTGTCCAGGTTTAAATTTTAGAAATAGAGTAAGAAATTGGCCTTGCTTGAGATCCTATGCCATCAAGAGCATCATTAATTCCCCCTGAAGATACCGGCAGGGAAGACTAGTTCCTGTACAGTAATATAGAAAGGCTCCTCACACACAAGTGGGAATAAGTTATGGATATCAAAAACAACAAATATCCATACCACCTTTATCATTGGAAAACTAACATATACAAGGGCCAATAATTTCAGGGCCAGGGACAGAATTTGTTAATGTCAAGGGTAGTGGGCTAACATGGGTAGCACATACAAAGTTAGAACTGCACCAGAAAGACCTATAATCCTAAAAGATTACAGTTCCCTAATTGTCTCAGAGAATTCTTGAAGAATTCTTCTTTTGTTTTGCTTTAAGTGCTGCAATTATTACTTTTACTGATGGCTCCACAAGACTCACAGTGAAATTGTAGCAAGTAGCCAAGTGTCACCCAGAATTAAAGCAGACTGATTCATAAACAGATTTGCAACTTCTTCGGGGGTGTATGCAAAACCATGGTCAGGTAGAAACTAAAGCTTTTGTCTAAATCAAAAGCGTTTAATAAGTCAGTGTCTAGAAAGGAGAACAGAAACCACTCTAAATATTTTAAGCAGACAGGGATTTAATGCAGAGGGTTGCATTCAAGGGCATTGGATGGACTAGAAGAACAAAAGGAAGAAAAAGATGTAAACCAGAGACCAGGAAATAAGTAAGTAAGGGCCCTACTGCCCATGGAGTTACAGGAGTGTGGCTGCTGTTCTGCGGCCTGGATGAGCCCTTATTGCGGTTGCTGGAACCACTGGTTGCCTTCACTTACCTGTCACTATTACTGATAAAGTCGCCCTCCCTCCTGCCTTCTCGCCTCCCTTGACTGCCTTCCATGGTACCTCACTGGAAGCCAGCTAGCAGGGGAGTGTGGGGAATGATTCAACTTGTCATGGCCCCTAAGATACAGTTGAATAGGGGAATGGTGCTGGTTACCAACAGGCTATATCTGGCATAGAACTGCCTAAACTGGACATACATACTAGGTTAGTGGAGAAAGCATCCAATAGCTCCCCATTGTTCTTCAAATGAATACCATCCATCGATGTGGCCTCCAGGGCACCCCAAGACCCAGATCGTGCCTACCTGTTTAGTCTCTCGCCACTTGCCTTTCTCAGATTTACTGGATTACTTTCAGTCACCAAATTCAATTTCACTTCCAAGGACTTTGCACAGCATATGTGTGAACTTGGAGCCCTCCTATCTCCCCGTCAATCCAGAATCCCACTCCTCCGATCATCCCCCATATTCCTACTTGGCTAAGTTAATTTATTCTTCAGATTTTAACTTACATGTTAGTCTTTCAGAGAAACGTTCCTTTATATCTTCTCACTTTCTCTCACCTATTAGTGTAAATTAACTAGACCGGTTATAATCTCTCATCAAACAATTTGCCACACATTCAATGCAAAGATTACAATTTGTAATTGTATACATATGTATTTGTTTATTATTTAATAACTCTATTCCTAATGTCTTAGGCTCCATAAATGAACTAACTATATCTACTTTGATCAATGCTGTTTCTCCAGTGACTATTCTATAAATATTATGGCACATTGTGGCTACTCTATAAATTTTGTTAAATAATGAATAAATAGATAAATTGTCTAAAAGGGCATATACCGAGCTATAATTCAGGATTATGTCTAGGGAGTACAGTGGGTAATTTTTTATATTACATATTTTGATTATTTTAATGTTTACAATAAGAATGAATTACTCTTGTTTTATTAAAAATATACTTCTTTTAATGAGCATAACTCATGATAAAGAGATTTTCAGTTCAGGAATTTATCCTAAAAAACTTGTTAGCATTGCATACTAAGATTTGCATATGTGGATGTTGATTAAAACATTGATAATAATAAAAAATTATTATCTACAAAGTAGTCAGCGATAGAGACTCAGTGAAGTAAACTATGTTGTCTGCATGTTTAAGTACACGAGTGGACAATCTCGACATGTTGTTAACTGAAGAAGCAGGTTGCAAATATCTGGAAGCTACATACTGTAACATTTTACTGGTTGGCAAGATTATGCCTGAATTTCATTTGCTTTATTCTTCTCACTTGTCTTCGTTTTTGCATTATCTAAAAGAACATGTGTTGCTTTTTAATAAGACAAGCATTATAAAAATAAACAAATGAATTATTTTAAATTAGATAAGGAAAGAGCAAATTAGGTAAAGAGAACAAAAAGAATCTTGTATGTGAGAGTGACAGGGGCCTTCTAATCATCCACTGTGAGGGTGGGATAAGCCCAGCCTGCTCACTATGCAGGTAATACAATGAGATCTCAAAAGAGGGATGGTGGTTTTGTCTAAGGTCGAAGATCACATGGCTGACTTGGAGTCCAAACCCAAGTTTCTTCTTTCTAGGCCACTACAGTGAGGAGTGGGTTATGAGCAGAGAGGGGTAAAATCCTGGTATCCAACAAAGGAGGTCGGGTCAAAGGCTTCTGTAATAAGTTCAGAGGTTAGACGACCTCCAAATGTGCTCAAATTGGCTCTATGTTGCAAAAGCTAAACTCGATTTCAGCTTGTTTTCGTGTGTTACAAACTAGAGAATAGATGTCTTAATGGCAACAGACATATCATCCACATTATAAAAGTAGAGTGTAGTATCCATTTCCCACATGTTGATTCATAGCAATTTCATTCCTGTTTGGGGCTCTTAACTACTTGTCAGAAATGCTGATGAACTAATAGTGATGAACAGAAATAACCAGCTGAACAGTACGGAGCTCCTATAAGCAAGAAAGAAGTGTTAAAAGCATCTTACGTAAAAATTCTGCCCTAATTTGATATCTCAAAAGGCAAAGCTGACTTTCAAGACTTTTTCTCCATTACTTTCCTGCAGGATAAAAAGTTTTGTTTCCTTCCAAACATTTCTTGTAGGAAGCAGTATCTTTAAATCAGGTTAAACAAATCAGGAGAAGAAAGAACCAGATCTCCCAAAGAAGCAACATTTACGAGGCTAACAGACCAGTGAATGTCATGACTTTGTCGGAAGGTATGTCCTTATCACTATCATTGAAGTCATCCTGGTCTGTGATAATCATATGCTCTTCCCTTAAAATAATAATACATCATTCTAGGACAGATGGTACATTAAGTAATTTCCATCAGCCTTAGTCAACCTGATCCTTTTCTCTGTGATAGTTATGGGAGGAAATTTATTTTTAAGAGGTCAAAAGAGGACGAAAATAGGTGTAAGGGGACAGATTTGAGGCCCACTCTGATGGTGTAAGACGGGCTGTATGAAGCTGAGGATGTTGGAAGCCATCTGAGCATTTTGTTTTCCTGGGCCAGGAGAAGGTGCCACAGGTGGAGAGAAAAGAATATAGCTTTTGTTTTTGTTTTGTTTTGCTTT
>NW_016107602.1:1801196-1818164 GCF_001604975.1 Cebus imitator
TTATCAAGGACCAGTTCTTTAATCAAGATTCACTTTCTCAAGATGAAAGTAAGGACTAAGGTCTTCAATTTGACAGAATAAAGAATAACAGAAGGATAATTTGAAAATCTCAATGGACACTTTTCAACATTAGGATAGTGGAAGTAGGAAGATTCAATTGGCCGTATGGCTTTGTAAAGCTCTTCAGAGCTTTACATGGACTAAAGCCTAAAGATTTAGATTGTTTACCTCCAAATGTCTTTACAGAGAAATACAGTCTTTTTGAAAAAGCATCTGCCTGTTAGTATCACTAATTTAGTGTCCACTGTTATTAAATGGGTAAATTGGTGGCATTTTCTTTATTGTTCTTGTATGTATTTAAAATTTAAAGTTTCCCATTCATATTCTTCTAAGTCCAATAATTTTGTGTATAACTAACTAAAAAGTAGTTGCTGGATCATTTCATTTTTTCCAAAAATACCATCCAAAGGTGTAAGATGTTAAAGAATAACTAGAAAAAGTGGAATTGCTCTCATTCATGTTAGCATTCAGGGGCACTTTAGGACTATTACATAGGCTTTGCTGGGTGCCACAGTTCTTAGAAAGGCAACAGCAATATTGGAAAGGCACAGAAGTAGAGTCAAAGAGATCTGCAATCTTATCCTTTTTGCCACAAACTAGCTATGTGATCTCATGCAATAAGTGGCTCCCAAATTTTAATGATTTAGGTAGCACCGCAACTTTTGCCTTGTATCTAAGCCACTTGTATCATTATTTAACATTTTTTCGTCTTGATTTATTTTTTTTATAACTTGATAATTTTATTTGAAAAGAACATGTAAATAGAAAACTGCTTGCTGTAAATATAACTTAGAAATGGGCACAATAAAAACTACAATATTATTAGATTTTAGTGAGATACAGATGCTCCTTAACTTATGATGGGGCTACATCCTGATCAACCCATAGTAAATGGAGAATAGCATAAATAGAGAATGTATTTAATCCACCTAACTTACCAAATGCCATAGCTTAGCGTAGCCTCCCTTAAACATGTTCAGGAAACTTACATTATCCTAAAACTGGACAAACTCAGCTGGCAACACAGTGCACTATATAGCGTATAAGTTATTTACACTTGTGGCTGTGACCTAGACTGAGAAAAGATAAAAACTCAAAATTGGAAGTACGGTTTCTACTGAGTGCATATTGCTTTTGCACCACAGCGACATAGTGCCATCATAGGTCGGGGACCATCTGTACTTGTGGTTGATGTTACTACATATTGAAAAACACACATTCTTGTTAGGGAGAATGTGATAATCATACAGTCTTTCCTTAATAATATATTGTCTTTTGAACATTTGGATTCTGATCATGAAGACAATCTAGGATATATCCATGTGCTTAAAGTTTTGCCTGTATAAATAAAACACTTTTCAAAGGAATGCAAGGGTTGAGGTTTGCAAGAACAGTCCAGCTATGCAGACTAGGATGGATGCCACTTAACTTTGACCAATTATTCACATATGTCTTGAACAGGAAAACTATTTGTTGGCTTCCTACAATTATCCATGTAACTAGCTCTGTCTAACGGACTATTAGGTGAGGTGATAGTTCACATTACTGGTCCAAGTAATTTAAATGACAATGCACAGTTCTCTCTACTCGCTTCCTATAACGTGACAAAGAAGAAAGCAGCAGATTTCAAATGACGCAGTTCTAAGATGGTGGAGCCTCAGCCTTAGTTTCTAAGTGACAGCGGTGGGTACCTGCTTTTTATCCTGAGTACAAACCCATATAGGGCATGTACTGTAAATAAGAAATGTACTTTTGTTCAGTTTGGGCTCTGAGACATTGGATGTATCTTTTGACCACAGAAAAACCTAACGTATCCTAATTAATAGAACACTGTTTCCTCCCTAACTGTGGGCTCCTGGTCTACTTGTTCTTTATTTAAAAAGGGAATATTATGAAGTGTTAGGGAGAAGTTAAAGAAATATTAGATCTAATTTGAGACTTTTTTTCCTTGTGTGTGATGAAAAATTTAAGAAAAATTAAAATGAGAACAATTTTCTTTCCCCATTCCTTAAAATATACTGGGAAAAATTAATCAAATCTTTGATTTTTAATTTCTTTATCAAGAAAATGATAGAAAACCATTGGCTTTATGATGATGAGAAAAAAAAATCTCTGAAGGTGACAGTCATGTAGTACAAAATAAGAATGTTTGGAAGACTGTATTTTAATGTTTCATGACATTACGCAGTGTAGCACAATAATCTTTTAAAGAACAAATATTTCTTTAGCACCATTCTAGGCTCTGGAGATAGAAGAAAAAAAGATGGAATTTTGGTTGGGGCAAGCTTCTCTGAGCAGGTGACATTCATGTAGAGACCTCAGTGTTGGACAGAAGTCCTCCATGAATGATCTGGGTGAAAAGTGCAGCAGGTAAAATGAACAGCGTGTAAAGATCTGCAGACCCCCTGATAGATGGGGTTAAAGCGTAGAATCAGGGAGACCAGATACCCAGGGAGCAACTTGTAGAAGACACAAAAAAACGTGTCTCATTTGAAATATGAACTATAGAACTAATTGATGGTTTGGCCTGCAGCATAGACTAATATTACCTAAAATAATAGTTATCATTCACTGAATTCTTGCCATGCATCCAGCCCGGAGGATAATGCTTTTCTTCTACTTTTTTTTTTTTTTTTTTTTAACTCTTCACAACAATCCTGCCTGTGAGATACACAGTATTGTCATTCCCATTTTCTCATCTAGAAAATGGAAGCAAAAGTGGTTAGGAAACTTACCCAAGACTACACAGCAGGTCAATAAAAGAGCTGGGAACCCACCCAGGTATGTTTGACTCCAAAGGCTGTGCACTCAATCACTCTTCATCCTGATGACAAGGAATGCTATTTTACTTTTCCACTGATTAACCAGCAATTCCATTTTTCTCTATTAACTGTATCCTGCTCCTCGTCTTTTGAACATTTGGATTCCGATCATGAAGACCGCCTAGGATATATCCATGTGCTTAGAATTTTGCCTGTATAAACAAAACACTTTGCAGAGGAATGCAAGGGTTGAGAGTTGCAAGAACAGTCCAGCTATGCAGAATAGGATGGATGCCACTTAACTTTGACCAATTACTCACATATGTCTTGAACAAGAAAACTATTTGTTGGTTTCCTACAATTATCCATGGAACGGTGCATAGTTCTGGGTCACTTCATGGTAGGTGGTTGCTTTCCAAGCAGTCATTTTTGTATGTACACGAGTTTGTGTAAGTATGAAAGGACGGAGAGGGAGTGCAGAGGGCAAGTGAAATGACAGATGGATCAGCAGTTGGCCAGTGGGATGTGATATTAACAAGTTAGCTTTACAGAGAATCTCCATTTATCTGAGACAAACTTGTCATACCAAGAAGCAGCACAGTGCAAAATGCACATGGTTTGAGCCAGTCACACCAGGTAAGAAATGTACCTGTTATTAACTAATCCATGACCATAAGCAAGTTATTTTCTCTCTTTGAGCCCCAGTTTCTTCACCTGCGAAATGGGGATAGCAAAAACCACCAAAAAATTTTGGGGAAGAATACAAACATTGGTTGCACGTGAAGAATTTCATGTGAATTTATGTTCAATAAATAGTAGCAATAAATCAGTTGAGTTTCACTGTAATCCCTCATTATATTTTTCCTTTTATTTATTATTATGATGGTGATTATTGGAGACAGTTTTGCTCAGTCCCTCAGGCTGGAGTGCAGTGGCACGATCTTGGCTCACTATAACCTCTGCCTCCCAGGTTCAAATGAGTCTCTTGCCTCAGCATCCCAATCTTTTTTATTTTTTATTAAGTGTTTCATTCATCTTTTTAACAGATAGTATCTGTGCCTGGTAAAAATTCAAAAGTTCTAAAAGAGTACAATAAAAAATAAGCTTCCTTTCCTCACTTGCCAACTTGGTTTCCCTTCAAATATGCAAATCCTATTATAAGATTCTTGGATATTTTTCTAGAAGGTATGCATATTACTCCTTTTATTTCTCTCACAAGTGGTAGCATACTATATACTTATAATTTTTATTTAATTTGCTTGAGATCACTGCATATAAATTCAAATAAAATTCTCTTCTTCTCTTCTCCTTCTCCACTTCCCTTTTTTCAAGTACATAATATTCCATTGTATCATAATTTGATTGGCTAGTCTCCTACCACTGGTCACATTTGTGGTGATTCTAATATTTTGCTGTAGGGAACAGTAGTTTAATTAACATCTTGGTAAAGAGTCATAGAATTGCAGGGCCAAAGATTATGAGCAATAGATGCATTTCTAAAGAGTTGTCACTGGTTTACATTCCCACCACTTGTACAGGAGGACACTTGTTTCCCCACACCAAGTAATCCAGCCTTTCTCTCTCTCTCTCTCTTTTTTTTTTTTTTTGCATCTTTGGAAATCTAAGATGATAAAATATTGCGCATTTTTTCATTATGAGTGAGGTTTTGTGAATCTTTTCATATATTTTAAGACTATTAGGGTTTAAAAAATATTTAGTTACCTCTTTCTATCTTTTGTCTGTTTTTCTGTTGGATGGTTTTGTTTTCCAAGGACGTCTTTACTTAAGAAAATAGCCTTCAATTGTTATATTAATTATAATTGTGTTAGCTTATCTTTTGTTACTTTTTATTTTTAAACTACAGTCTTTTCTTTTTTTAGGTTTACTCATACCTTAATAGAAAAATAGGCAAAATACATAGAAAGACACTTCACACAAGAGGATATCTGAATATTCAGCTTCATCAGAAATCAAGAAATACCAATTAAAAAGCCTCAACAAAATACTGCTTCACACATACTAGACTTACAAGATTAAGACTGACAATACCAGGCCGGGCGCGGTGGCTCACGCCTGTAATCCTAGCACTTTGGGAGGCCGAGGTGGGTGGATCACCTGAGGTCGGGAGTTCAAGACTGACAATACCAAGTGTTGGTAAGATGTGAAGCGATGGTAACTCTCCCACATTGCTGGTGGGCATATAAATTGGTATAACCTCTTTAGAAAGCGGTTTAAACGTTATCTATTAAAATTGAATATATGTTATCCCATGTGATCTAGCTACTCCACAGAAATGTGTACATATATGCACCATAATTAATGTACAAACGTACTCACAGCAACCTTCTTCATGATGCTGTAAACTATAAGCAATCTAAGTATACATCAGCAATAGAATAGATGAGTAAACAAATGATTATGGTATTGATATATAGGAAAATATTACATACTGTGTTATTCAACTTAAATTAAGTTTTAAAAAGGCAATACTAACCTATGATAACAGTAGTAAGAATAGTGGTTACTCTTGCATAGGAGAGAAGGACTAATGATACAGAGAGCATAAGATGGAATTTCTGGGTGCTAATTATGTTCCATTTAATTTGGGTGATGGTTACATGGGTGTGTTTATTTTATGATAATTGATTGAGCTGGCACTTATGATTTATTTTATGATAATTGATTGAGCTGGCACTTATGATTTATTTTATGATAATTGATTGAGCTGGCAGTTATGATTTCCTAACTGTGCTTTAAAATATGTTGACATATATGTATATATACAAATAAACATAAGATTTTACCTTTAATCTGCTTGCTATTTAATTGCTATCAAATTTTAAAAGTCAGCTTATTTTACATATCTTATAATACATATTTTAAAAATCCATTGATTTCTTATTCCTTTTTTCTATTCAAGGTACATTCAATTTCAAGCCTTTTAGGTGTTTACTTATTTATAAATAACATTCTTATATTGCTATTTATTCATTGGTTTCATGTTTAGATACTGTCTTCAGATTCCTCTTATGGAAAATAAAAATTTAGTTGTCCTATGCAATCCCTCCACACTCCTTCCTCCTGTCTTCCCAATATAGTTACGTAACAATTACTGGATAGCTCAGAATTAAATGTTTAAAAATTGTGATAAATATATTTTGCATATGATTATATAAATGTTATTCATAAATGACTAATACATTACATTTTATGTTTTATTAACTCTTATTTTCCTGGAGTTAATACTTAACCTAAGAATATCTAAATTTTTTCTAATCTACCTGACGGTCCTTACGATTGACATCAATATATACATTTCATACATTTTCTCTAACTGGTTTTCCATAGTTATTAAAATATCAATCATTCAACTATTGTCTGCATGAAGACTCCCCAAATGCACAAATTTTATTTATTGTTCTCCAGAAAACTACCTTCCGTAATGTTTCTTCTGTATTTTGGTTCACAGTATCATCTAACAGAGACACCTGTCTCCACCTCATCTGCTGCATGGAATCTTTCATTGAGGTTGGCCAGTTCCTCCTCACAAAGTTATCTTGTATCTGTTCCGGGGTCTTCCTTTTCTCCTCTTTCCTCCCTGGCTCTACGATGTGCTACTCCTCATGTCTTGCCTGGCTGATCAGACAGACTTCTTTCTGGTTTCCTGGTTCCAGTCTGTTCACACATCAGCCCTTTACATCATTAACAGATTTATTTTTCAAATCACAGTTCTGACCATATTATGTTCCTGGTAAAAACATTTTGTAGTGTATTTTAAAGAAATTATAAGGATATGCTACCATGAAATAACATAGAAAAATTCCTATGATATCATAGTAAATTGGGGAAAACAGAATTGTCTATAAGCCGCAATTAAAATCTTGTGAAAGTTAGCCTATACATTGGAAGGAACTACATTTCACTGTTCATTGTGGGGGTGGGGTGGGGGTGGAGGAGTTTATGATTTTTTTCCCCCAACACAGGAGAAAGTGTGAAGTCTTTGTTGACTATCATGAAACCATCTGTGAACATACACGCAAAATTCTACGGAAGGAAGTCTCACGAGGCTTTGCAGACATGGATAAGATGAATCCCAAAGGATGGTGTATAGTTTAACCAGACAGATAATGGAGGGAAGCATATTCCAGGCAAAAGAAGCCCCTGGATAACAGCCCAGACAAGAAAATGGTCTCAGGGAGCTGCAGTTTGAATGGAGTTGGATGCATATGGAGAGGGGGTAGCAGATGAGGCTAGACAAACAGCAGATGATCATAAATCCCTCAGTTGATGAGAAGAGTGGGATTTATACTGCAGGGCATCATGAGGAGCCACTGTAGAGTTCCACAGTATCAGAATATGATCAGATACCGTGATCTAGAAAGTATCTAGAAAGCTTACACTAGGAGAGAGGTCTGTGGTGGTCATGTCCAAAAACAGAATTCTGGGAAATTCTATTTCCATGACTGATGACATAATAAGTACCCAAGAAAGACACATATGAAATTGCAGAGAAAAAGGGAGAAAACTGGGATGGTCATGTGATACTGAGAGAGGAGAGTTTTGAGGAGGGATTAGTCAAGTGTCAAATGAACAGAACCAGAAAAAGCCTATCAATAACCTTAACAATAAGGGTTGCAAGATAGAGGTAAATAAGCGAGATTACAGCAGCTTCAGGAGGGCCACCTGTTGTATTTCCAGGGCCCAAGGCAAAAGTTTGCCCATATGAATGGAGGCAAACATATCACATGTCTAACATCTCAAAACTAGGAACCAATAGAACCAAGTGTTAAATGTGTTCTATATTACTAACTTGATCAATATACCTTATAACCACCTGGAAGACCGGGCTTGAATTTCAAACTCTTGTATTCCTGAGTTCTGCTCTAGAATATGATTGTTTGAAGAGGTCAATCCGAATGCCCTGTACATCCAACAGGAGATCCCCCTTTTTCTTTCCCCTCCGGTAAACTTTATATTGTGAGGAGCTCTGTATACACATGTGTGTGTGTGACCACTGCAACTACAAGTCCACACTTTGTCCACACTTCTTTCCCTGTTAACACCCACCTTATGGCCACTCCTTGGCTTGAGGTGTGCCCACCAGCGGTGTGCTCTACCCCCTACAGAACTGACTGGAGAAGCATCCCCACACAGAAAAAGAATGGGAAAAAGTGTATTTACATGCTTAGGGGTAAAATACATCCTTGAGAGAGGAAGCGGTAGGAAGATAGAGAAAGTATTTGAGGGCATGAAAAGAGTGGAGTAGCTGACAGAGCAATTCCCTGCAGGAGATAACAGGGGTTAGGATCTAGTGCAGAGGTCTGTGAAGAGGGCCTTGGCCTTTGAAAGGAGAGAGGGAGGGAAACTATTAATGGAGATCAATTTGTATGTAGACAGGGAATTTAATCGTTGCTCACACTCTAGGCTCTCACTTTCTCTGCAAACTAGGAAAAGAGCACGACGGAGGCAAATGGGGAGAGTATGCCTGACTAATGCAGTTAGCAGAAATTCTTAGAAAAATCTTCATTGCAGTGCTTGGGAGAGGTACTGAGAAGAGTGAAAGACCACCAAGTTGTCTTCAGGATTAAGCTGAAAATAATTCCTGGTTGCTGCAAACTGTGTGACCACAGGATGGATTTTTCTTGGCTGTTAAGGAACACAGGAGACATAATGTTCGCTGCAAGGTAAACGCAGGATCATGCTCAAAGGTGGTTTGGTGAATATTTAAAGGGCAATTACATAATTACTTTTGAGATTTTTTTTTTCTTAATATCAAGTCTCTAAAAACAGAAATGGAAACGATCTCCTTCCTCTCCCCAAGTAAAACTGCTTGTTAGAAGGGACTCCAAGAATGCACGCCTCATTTCCAGAGTCCTGGGTAAGGAAGAGAACTCTACTTCCCTTAAGAATTATTTCAGGGCCTAACAGTTATTGTAGCCAGGAAGCTTATTTTTTCTCCTCCTGATATTCAGTCCAAATTATGTTCTTCTTAATTTCAACCTATTATTGTTACTCATTTCCTCATGGTTAGCTTAGGAATCTCTATCCCTTCCTGGTATTTACACCTTCCAAATATTATGTCGACTTATCACCTGACCTGGTAATAACTGTTTAAAAATACACATTTTTGGTTTATATATAGGATGATGGTTTTACATCCTATAAACACACTATACGTGGATGTCTAGGGACTAGGGAAAACACACTTTTGTGTGAGTGAAAATATGTTGGCCATATATACCTGATATAAGTAATTACACTCTTCATAATCATTCGTTTCAGATTTGCCAACTTGCACATGTGGAAATGTTCAATTTGTAATGTGATTATATCACAAAAACAAAGCTTGTTTGATACCTGTGGCTTGGTCGTTTCATAGTAAGTGCAGAAAATTCGAAAAACCGTGTTACATTTCGTATTCCTGGCCAAGTCAAACTCTGAAAGTAGCTCTATAATTCTTGGGGAATCTCTTTAAGCAGACTTGTGTCAAGGTCAATTAGAATCCAAACAGCCTTTTTCTAATTGGGGTGAGGTATGCAGTTGAATAATTCTGTCATTAAGCAAACCCGTTATAAAGGTTACAACTCCAAGGCAAACCTCAGCCCCAGGGCTGAATAAACACAGGAGAGGAAGAGTGCAGCATTCCACGACTGGCACCTTCACCCCAAAATCCCTGAGAAGGAGGGTTTTGGATTTCTTTCTGTGCTATTGCCATCCACTTCTCCTTCTAACCATGCCATATCTTTACCATGCCTGGTAAAGGTATAACAGAATTAAGGGTGCAAGTGTAGCTTTGTTAGTAGCTTTATCCCTGATAATAAGCCATACAATTTTTCCTTCTTTGGGAAGAGAATAATGGAGAATTCTACAGAACTGGTTCAGTTTTGGGATTAATCCGTTTTGGCTGTGGCTTTCATGGTTTATTCCAGTTTGAACTCGTCTTTCTAAGACTTACCTCTCCCTAACTTTTCTCATTCCCTCAAGCTCCAAGATATATATCTTTGTTCATGCTATTGCTTCTGACAGCAATATTTGACCACTTATAAAACTTCATAGGCTTGAGAAATTGGCTGACCTCGCTCAAATCCAGTCTCCACCAGTTACAGCCTGTGTGACAATAGGTAAGGTATTTAACGTCTCTAAGTCCCAATTTCCTTGACTGTGAGTGGTTTACTTTAATAGCAACCTTACGGTTTTGTTTGGGGGAAGTGGAATTAAATCAATATGCTAAATGCATAGTAAAAATCATAGTAATAATCATAATAACTAATTTTGTGGCGTTGTCAGGTGTTTCTGAAGAGACTTAGAAATGGAGACTTATTCACATGAAGTTTATTGGAGGTTGTTTTTGGAATCAAAACCTGTGGAAGTGAAGGAAATTGAACGATAATGAAGTCACGACAAAAACCTCAGCCTGTCTTCAGGAGAGCTCGAGAGCTGGGAAGGCCTTTAGAGTTGTCTCAAATCATGGCTAGGGCTCTGGTTCTTAATGGTCCAGCATCTACTGGTCATTGGATAAGGAGTGGTCCCAGAGAGGGGGCATGGTCTTGGGTGTCTTTGGACTGATGAGTACCAAAGTAGACGCATATTAGACTACAGTATTCAATAGAGACTATTCTTGCCAGGTGTGGTGGCTCATGCCTGTAATCCTAACACATTGGAAGGCCAAGGTGGGCTGATTGCTTGAGCTTAGGAGTTCGAAATCAGCCTGGGCAACATGGCAAAACCTTGTTTTTACAAAACAAAACAAAAAGCCGGGCGTGGTGGTGTGTGTCTGTAGTCCTAGTTACTTGGGGGGCTAAGGTAGGAGGATTGCTTGAGCCCAGGAGGTCAAGGCTGCAGTAAGCTATGATCATGCCACTGCAATCCAGCCTGGGTGACAAACTGAGACCCTGTCTCAAAAAAAAAAAAAAAAAAAAAAAAAAAAAGAGAGAGAGAGAGAGAGAGAGACAATTCTTGGCATTTCTTGGATCCGCTTCCTGTGAGCAACTGCTTCACAGTTCTGTCGGATGTCTTTTCCTGAGGAAACTTAAAAGGAGAGTGTCAGTGGTATAGGCATCAGACACTGCTGCTGTACTTGATCCTGCGTCTGCAGCTGACACTCGTTCTCTCCCATCTCTGTCGTTTTAAATTCCTTTGGTTAGCATATGCAGGTTTACATGACATACCTTGTGGCGATGACCCAGAATCTCATTGCCAAGAGGTCTGATCTCATTCTCACCATACCTTTATTGGTCTGTGGTTACTTCACTTCTCCATTTAGCATCAAAAGTGGCAAGGGAGTATCGGGACACCCAGCTGGATCACATGAGCACTGAACATTTTCTTTCTTGACCCCAGTGTATGACGGCAACTCTCTCTACTCCTGGTGATCAAGGTTAATTATCCCTGCTAGCATAGTAATTTCTTTCTTTGATCTTGGTGTCTTGACATGCAGAGACCAAAGTGATCAGGCAGCAGCTGCAGCTTGAAGTTTAGTATAATGTCTCCTACTGAAAGCACTTCCCTTTAGGTATTACAGTCCCTAAACTTGCAGGCATGGTAAGCACAAATTCCCCAAGTCAATAAAAGTAATGGTAGTAAGACCACTCCTGTTTTCTTTCATTGGGTCTTGGACCCAGGTATTCTAAATATTAAAGCCAGAGAACCATGTAATTGTCATTGGTTTACATTATATACCACATCATGAAGTATCCTATTTTATAAAAGATAGGCTCTTATCTTCATAGTCTATCATCTGGAAGTTGGCTGTAATTGGACTATTCCACCATTCTATCAGACCACCTGGGTGGAGCAGTATGTGAAAATAACCAGTGGCTCCCATGACCATGTGCCCACTACCGTACTTCCCTTGCTCTTGGGTGTTCCTTGGTCCAATGTGATGTTATGTGGGATCCTGTGTTGGTAAGCAAACTCTGTGCACTCTCAGCTAATGATGCTGGGTGAGGTCCTGCAAGCAAGAAAGGCAACTGCATACTTAGATTGCATGCTGATTCTATATAAGACGAGTTACTACCTCTTTCAAGGAAGAAGGGGTCCAATATTGTCAACTTGCCCCTAAAATTGATGTCCTTAAGATATGATGCTATAAAGAGCACATAAGCTGGACATTTGATGCTGGAAATAGCTAGATAAGCTTCAGTGAGTGAGAGCTCAGACTTTTGGTCTCATGCAGATTGTCCATTCCTTCATCAGGCTGTACCATTTATGTATCTACTGTGTAAGCACTGGGGCTGCTGATGAACAGTCTGGCTAACATTAGTTGACTAGGTCATTCATTTTTTCTTCTACTTTCCAGCTTTATCAAAGTATAACTAACAAGTAACATTGTATGTATGTGGAGTATACAATGTAATGATTTGATATATGTATATATTATGAAACGATTATCACAATCAATTTAATTAACACATCCATCATTTCACATAGTTACTTCTGAAATTTTATTTTGGTGAGATGCTAAGATCTCTCTTAGCACATTTCGAGTAAATAATACAGTATTATTAACAAGAAACAAAATTCTGTACATTAGTCCAGGTTAGGATGTATATGGTCTCAAAACTGATTGGATAGTTTACTATGGACTCTGAAAAAATCTATAGCTTTCTTATGGCCTCTGGCTCTGCTCATCATAGCCCTGGTTGTCCTGCTTTCAGCTTTTGTTGAATTGCTGTCCTATCCACCCAAACTTCTGACTTGATGAGTCTGGAAGAGCCTAGTTTGTAATGAGCAGTTCTAGCTACATGGTCATTTGACATCCCATGGTCAGGTGCTTTGTAACTATAGTCTAGTAGCAAGTCAGGAACAAATATTTAAGAATTATGTAATTCTCATTTGCAAATGGCATGTCTTTGCTCTAGATCCCCAGGTATCCATGTAGTGACATTTCTATTAGGACTGCTATAAAAGTCACCTGGCATCTTTGCTCTTCACAGATACCTCTCATACCATGGGATCTTCTGGCATGCGGCCCAGTGAGCAGGGTCACTTGCATCACAACTTGTACCTTCTACGGAAACATTTCTACTCTGGCTTTATTAAAAGCTTTCAACTTTTTGTGTTTCCCAGCATTTGAATTGGAACAATATTTCCAGTTATGAAATATGCTGCCTCTACAAACCAAAGAGGCCTGCTAGAGATTTACTCTTTCCTTCTTAGCAGTGGGAGGAGTGCAACTCAATCCTTTGCCTTTTACATTGGATGGGAAGTTCTGGTGTATCCCAAGTCACTCTACCTCAAGATCTTCACTGTTATAGTAGATTTTTGAAATTTCATTAGGTTCATCTCTAACCCCCTGGAGTGCATGTGTCTCACCAAGATCCCCAGCACTCTCACCACTTCTTAATCTATTCAGTCTAACTAACATGACATCATTGATATAGTAGACCAATGCCATTTCTGCAGAGTATCCATGGTCCAAGTCCTTTAGACAGGAAATGGGAGAGTTAACATAGCCCTAAGGACAAGAATGCTGGTAAATGCCACTGTGTGTGTCCATTGAACATGAACTGTTCCTGGTCTTTCTAATGGGATTAGAAAAAAAAAATGCATTCACCAGGTTAGTGACCGTATATAATAGAATGTATCTGAAGCTTTATTAATCTTCCCTAGCAAAGACAACATATGTGATATAGCAGCTGCAATTAGGACTAGTTGAATTTTTAATAGTCCATTGTCACCCTCCTTGGTTCATGCCTTGCTCGGTTTCCAGACCTGTGCCTACTTCGTCCACTTAAAAAAGATAAAAAACAAACATTTTAATAACTATGATATATGCTCTCAGCTTCCACCTCAACCTTGGTGCTCATTGCAATAATTCCTCCCACCATGCTGCTTTTGTTATTATTTCAGCTCCTATGATCTCCACTGTGATCAGGAGGGACAGTTCTATAGAAGCGTCCCCTGTCATTGGTCTTGGCCTCTCGAAGACAGCTATTGCCGAACTTCTCAGTGGCATGGGTTCTCCTCCCACCTGCACATTCCTTATCATCCAGCCTCATGAAATGTATGCACTGTACCTGACCATTACTCTCAACTTTTCTTTATTTCTTCTTCTTCCTCTGCCAGAGCACCCTGGTAAATATACTTCACTTGGCCTGGGCCATAGCTTTCAACAAACTTCCAAGAGCTATCTTAGCAACACATTAATTCCATCTCCCAAGGTCCTTTTCCAGGGCGTTAAGTCCTATGTGGTTGTTGAGTGTTCCCATATTAATAAACCCTTCCTAATCCAATTTTATGTTCTACCCTCCTTAACCCAGCATTATCAGAACCCAGTTTTGTACATATTGTCCTGCCATCTGTTGGTATATGTTGATTATGTCCTGTCATGCCTTTGAAACATAGATTCTTTCCTCCTTTAGCGGCCTGCAGCCCTTCCCTGACTCACTTCTGTTGAGGCTCAATTCCAGTTCCAGTAGTCCCACTTATCTCATGGTTTTGCTTTCTGGGGTTACAGTTACCTGGTCTCTAACAATATTAAATAGAAACTTCCAAAAATAAATAATTTATAAGTTTTAATTAAGTTGCACACCATTCTGAGTAGCATAATGAGATCTCACTTTGTTTCTTTTTGTTTCATTCAGCACTTGACTCACCCTTGTCCGGCATAGTCACAATGCGTATGCTGCCCACCTGGTGGTCATTTAGTGGCCCTCTTGGTTATAAGACCAACTGTGGCAGTATCCTGGTGCTCGTGTTCAAATAACCCTTATTTTACTTAATAATGGCCGCAAAGCAGAGTGGGATAGTGATGCTAGTATATTATTATAATTGTTCTAATTTATTATTATTGTTGTAAATCTCCCACTGTGCCTAATTTATAAATCAAACTTTATCATAGGTATATGTTTAGGAAAATAACAGCATATGTAAGGTTTGGTACCATCTGTGGTTTCAGGCATCCACTGAGGGTCTTGGAACATCTCCCCCTTGGATAAGAGGGGCCTACTGTATTACCTTAAAAGACATAATGGGAGGTAGATCCTGCGTGGCAGATGGATTGTGCTGCAAACACACCTATGCTTAATTTTCAGACAAGGGAAGAGTACTGTCCTTGAACAGGGAAGGTGGGTCACTTATTCAGGTCCAAAAAGCTCTGGAGAGTCTGGAGATTCAAGATGTTTTTGTGCATCAACACGATATCCGCATTTCAAGTCCATCGTCCCACTGCTTCGCACGTAGGGCCCCTACAGTAGCCTTGCAGAAATGATCTCCTTTGGAGCTTTGTTACTCTTATAAGCCCAATCCTCAGCTTTTTCTGCCCTCTGGCTGCAGGATCTAAGAATCTTTTTAAAAGTTTCAAAGGAGGCTCACTGACTTTCACATTTAGTCTTTAAATGGTGAATAACGTAAAACTTTTCTTTCCTCCAATGCATCCATTGCCCAAATCAATAACCGTATAATTTCGTAGTCCTTATAACCAATATTTTTGAAACCTATGACATATTGTACTTTTTAAAGTATATTTACAATATTCTACCAATATTTGCAATCATTTTCTATTACTACATAACAAATTACCCCCCCTCCCACCCAATTCAGTGCCTTGAAATAGCAATAAACATTTACTATTTCCCGTAGTTTCTTTGGGTCAGGGATTCAGGTAAGGTTTTGCTGAGCAGTCTGTAGCTCAGGGCTTGCCATGAGGTTTCGTTTGATGTCAGTCATGCCTATACTTGTGAAAAGGTTTGACTCAAGTGAAATATTCACTTCTACTTACTTGGCAAAATATTCTAGCTGTTTGGTTAGATCTCAAGGTCTCTCTATAAAGCTGTTTGAATATGCTCATGGTATGGCAAGGGGTTTTCTCCTTAGAGAAAGTGATCTAAGATGCCAATACAGAAGCTTCAATGCACTAATACACACACTTAAGAAGTCACACACCATCACTTGGCAGTATTCTGTTAGGCACATTCTGTTAGACACAACATAGAACGTGCTGATTTAGTGTGAAAGAAGACTGCATAAGGACATGAAAACCAAGAGGCAAGGGTCACTGGGGCCTGTTATAGAGACTGCTTATTACAGCACCCCGTTCAAGTTTACAACTCATGAGACTTTTCACATTCATACCACTACTGCAAACCAGTGATCACTGGCGTTCTCCTTATACACCTTTGATGGGGTCCTCATTGCCACTGGCAGTGATCTACCACCAATATTTCATTTTTGAGTCTGCTTCCTTGGACGACTCTTGGCACCAAGTGACAGATTTTCTGGAAAACAGACTCTAATGAAGAGATTTTCATGTAGGAAGTTTATAGAAGGTGCTGTCAAATTTAACATTTGCATGGAGGAAAGCATCGGAAGCAAGATTGCACAGAGGGAAAATTGAATTTTTATGCAGTTATATTAAAGACCTCAACTGATATAAGAAGAATCCTGTAACTGGGTTGGCCCTTTAGAGAGGTCCTGAATTAAGGCAAGGAGATAGACCTTTATAACCTCCTATCGACCAGTGATTAGATATAGGATATTATTTATAATAATAATAAATAGATAATGGAAGATAGATCAATGGTGGCTAGGATATAATATCCTACATAACAGGATAGATATAATTCTGGTAGATATATAATATCATTCTGATAGATAGATAGATGGATAGAAAAATAGATAGATAATGGAAGATAGATATAATATTCTATCCATCATTGATCTATCTTCCATTATCTATCTATCTATCTATCTATCTACCAGAATTTTGCTACTTTCACCACTTCCTATTATTCTTGTCCAGTGCACCACAGTACCTTATCATGGCCCACAGTACCCTTATGATCTAAACCCCAGCTACCGCTCCTCTCTGACCATGCTTCCTGTAGCTCATTACCCTCTCGCACAAATGCCACTTTAACAGACAGGCCACGTCTGCGTACCTCATCTTAAATACCACCTCCGGACACTCTATCTTCTTACACTACTATATTTTCTTTCATAACATATTATTATCCAGTATTATATTAGATGTGTATTTATTGTGTATTTATTTATTTATTTTATTTTTTTCTTTTTTTGAGACGGAGTTTCGCTCTTTTTACCCAGGCTGGAGTGCAATGGCGCGATCTCGGCTCACCGCAACCTCCGCCTCCTGGGTTCAGGCAATTCTCCTGCCTCAGCCTCCTGAGTAGCTGGGATTACAGGC
>NW_016107602.1:1818324-1819955 GCF_001604975.1 Cebus imitator
GTAGAGACGGGGTTTCACCATGTTGACCAAGATGGTCTCGATCTCTTGACCTCGTGATCCACCCGCCTCGGCCTCCCAAAGTGCTGGGATTATAGGCGTGAGCCACCGCGCCCGGCCTTTATTGTGTATTTATTTATTTGCTGTATGTTTATCTTTCATACTAGATTGTGCTCTATGGAAGGTCACGGTTTTAAAAATCATTCACCATTTATCCTCAGTGCCTAGAACTGTGCCTGTACAGTGTGGGCCAGATAAATATTTGTTAAATGAATGAATAAATTTATTATTAACTTCATGGTGTAATAATATATTGCATCGATGACCTTTGTTAGAAATATTTGCGGGTTATGATTAAACCAGTGAAGCCACAGACCTCTTTTTATGATCAGAATTGTCTCCTCTGAGTTAAATTTGGCTTGAATTTTTAAGACAAAAGGCAACATTCTGTTTTCTAAGTGGCCCTGTTTCCGTTTGCATTGACATCCATTTTGGAACACCTATTGTACTGTGAACTTTCCTCTTCTGGAATCTATTGTTTGGCTTTGCACCAGCATAGAATCTCTTAGAATTAAAACAAAAGAGAGGATGGGGGGATTGGGGAGGGCTAACATTAGGAGAAATACCTAATGTAGATGATGGGTGGGTGGGGAAATGGATGCAGCAAACCGCCATGGACGTGTATACCTATGTAACAAACCTGCACGCTCTCTACATGTACTCCAGAACTTAAAGTATAATATAAATAAATAAATAAAAATAAAAATTAAAAGGATATTGTATCACCCCATTTTCCATGGCTTAATTTCAATTCTTGGCATCTACAATCTCATGTATTCTCAAGATGAATCTGATCTGGGGCCTGTCAGGGACCTTGCTCTCTCCATATTGTCTCTGCTACACACCTTTGTCATTGCTCCTTAGTGTAAATGCTAGGTCTTAGGGGAAATGAAGAGGAGAGAGGTCACTAAAATTCATTTATTCCTTGCAAACCTATTTAGTGTGTGATTTATGAAAATCTAAGATTTTCTGTTACTTTGAAATGCTTAAGTTATCCAAGTTCAAACAATATTTACCTTTTAGACATAAACCTCTGTAGCAGCAAATCTATAGAGGTTGCATGCGCCTCTGCTATTGTGTTTATCCCAAGTCACATCTTTGTGTCTCTCTGAAACATCTAGGAGACTTCCTAGGAGATTCATAGATAGGAGAGAAAACACTGTCACTTTGTAAGTCAAGTTCACAAATATTTAAGAGTTTTACAAAATTTAGCCAGGTGTGGTGAACACTTCACTTTTTTCATTTTTTTCTATTTTTGTGTGTTTGATTAACCATGATGTATTGCCAGAATGTAGTAAAATGTAAACTCTATGAGAGCAGGGATTCATTTCTATTTTTTTAACTCTATATCTAAAATATTTAGAACAGTTCCCAGCCTATATAGGCACTTGATACATAAGTCCGTTCCTTCCTTCCTTCCTTCCTTCCTTCCTTCCTTCCTTCCTTCCTTCCTTCCTTCCTTCTTTCCTTTCTTTCTTTTCTTTCTTTCTTTCTCTCTCTCTCTCTCTCTTTCTTTCTTTCTTTCTTTCTTTCTTTCTTTCTTTCTTTCTTTCTTTCTTTCTTTCTTTCTTTCC
>NW_016107602.1:1820040-1855021 GCF_001604975.1 Cebus imitator
TTCCTTCCTTCCTTCCTTCCTTCCTTCCTTCCTTCCGTCTGTCTGTCTGTCTTACTCTGCTGCCCACGCTGAGTGCAGAGGTGTGATCTTGGCTCACTGCAACCTCCACCTCCTGGGTTCAAGCAATTCTCATGCCTCAGCCTCCCGAGGAGCTGGGATTACAGGTGCACACCATCTGACCTGGCTAATATTTGCATTTTTAGTAGAAATAGGGTTTCACTAAAACGAGGCCAGGCTGGTCTCGAACTCCTGACCTCACATGATCCACCTGCTTCAGCCTCCCAAGTGCTGGCATTACAGGCATGAACTACCATGCCCGGTCATGATATATACATTTCTTGAAATAATTAAGATTTGTTAGTTTTTCTCCTTGTATGAATTTGATATCTCTTTATATCGGCATTTAGTTGTACAAAACATAACTCACATAAAATTTGTATTTTTTTGTGCAGAAATAATCTAACACTTTTAGAAACATGCTCTTGATTTTAGAAGTTTCTATAGAATGTCTTGCCTTCCCTAATCAAGTTTTGAGATTTCAAGAAGTGTGAGCTTTTTGTCATCCTCAAAAATCTAAGAAAATTAGGATTTCACATCTTTGAAATGCCTGGTATTAGATCTAGGCTTACCATTAATTCATTTTCTCCACAAATGTTTATTGAGTTATATTTTACATCAAACACTATCCTTGCCTAGAAGGCAGTAGCCATTGTTTTCGTTGATCTTATACTCCGGTGCAAAAGCTAGACATTGAACTAGTGAATTCAACTAAGATGAATGTTGCTGTGGGAGCAAACATTCAAAGGGGTGACCTCCCTGAATAAATATACTTAATTTAAAATCGAAAGGCTGAGTTGAAGTTATCTAATCTATCTAAGGGTAGTAGAACAAAGTGTTTCTGATAGAGGAAGTAGCAAGCTAAAAGGTCTCAGGGGGATAAAAAGTTTGATAAATTTCTATTTTTGAAAGTAAATTTTATGGTCTAGAGCTCTGAGAGCAAGAAAAGAAGTGATATATCATGAGGACAGAGAGTATGGCAAGACCTAAACTGTTGGTCTTGAACAATATTGAATTCTTAACGATATTTGTTTTTAAGCTGAGAATCTTACAAGCGTTGTTTTAAACAGGGATGACACGATCAGAATTGGTTGAAAAATTTACTTCAGCTTTAGTGTGGAGAATGGTGTTAGAATGACCTTGGGATCACAACTTAGATGTCATTTAAAATATTTTGCCTGAGAAACGATGGTGACTTGGAGTAGGATGGCATCAGTAGAGATGAGAAAATCTCTAGGGAGCAACGGACTATTTAGGAGATTGAATTGCCAGGACTTATGAAGGATGGGATTTGGCAATTGAAGGAAAGGGCAGAGTCAATAATAACGTTCAGATTTTTGGCTAGGGCAATGGGCTAAATGGTGGGCACATATAGTAAAACAGGAAACACTTGGCTGGATAAATTGTAGCGCCCCCTTTCCCAGCACTTGGCTGAACGTTTTGACCATTTTGTAACTGGTACATCCAACCTGCTTGGCACAGCAAATTAGAGCAAGTATGGGTAACTGGACTCAAAAGGAATTGACGAAATTTTGTTGGAAGAACTTGAACTACAAAGACCCTGAAAGGTCAGAGAGATGCTGTTGGATACTGGAATGCTATGGGAATACAAAGGTGACATATTGTTGCTGCTGTGGCAAAGCAGAGCCACATGCAAGTTAAAATTAGGAGGAGGCAGAGAAACCAGAGCTCTTACAGGGTAATTCATTCTGTAGAGATAAATGCAGCAGACTTAAAGCAAGCAAGGGGCCAGGCACAGTGGCTCATACCTGTAATCCCATCACTTTGGGAAGGCAAGGAGGGCGGATCACAAGGTCAAGAGATAGAGACCATCCAGGCCAACATGGTGAAATCCTGTCTCTACTAAAATTACAAAAATTAACTGGGCATGGTGTTGCGTGCCTGTAATCCCAGCTACTTGGGGAGAATTGCTTGAACCTGAGAGGCAGAGGTCGCAGTGAGCCAAGATCATGCCATTGCACTCCAGGCTGGGCGACAGAGTGAGACTCCGTCTCAAAAAANAAAAAAAAAAAAAAAAAAAAAAAAAAAAAAAAAAAAAAAAAAAAAAAAAAACAGAGACAGATCGGGGGGCAGGAGAAAAGAGACCATGAGGTTTCTGAGAGAAAGAGGAAGGGAGAGGAGATGTCTGACACTATTTTTTTTCATAAAGCATGACTGTACTGACTGCAATTGAGTTCTGCAAATGTCTTCTTTATTTTTCAATAATCTAATTTTTAACATAAACTGTGCTACAATAACGTTTTGGTCATTGCAACTATTTGATGTCTGTCCTAGATATTCTCATAAGGAAGAAGATTCCTATTTAACCATACCAGTGGATACAGTTTTCTTCTCTATGTTAAGCCGCATCTTTCTTTATACAACTTAGCTGCATTGGTCCTTGGGAACTACAATAAATAATTTAAATTCCTTTACTATGCTACTCCATTAAAAATCACAGGGCATCTCCTTTTCAAGTCTTTCATCCTCCACACAAAACATCCATAGTTACTTAACTCTTCCTAATATGATTTGATTTTTAGGCCTTTCCCCATTCTGTCTCATCATCTCAGTGTCTTATATTTGTCAATGCTTTTAAAATAAAGCACCTAGAATTAAATGCAACACTTCATATGTGATTAAACTCATGGTAGCATAAGGCTATAACTATCTGTTGTAACTTTGCAGTAACTAAATCTCTTTTCAGAAAATTCCTTTATTTGTGCTTTTTAAAGCATAAATATGCTTCTAGAAAAAAATGCCCTCAAAATAAATTATTGAGTTTAAGACAGTATCACTTGGTAAAATGAAAATATTCTTGTAAGACATGTAATGACATTGTTATTACCAGCTACTTATGCCTTAGCTTCTGGCCTTTCCAAGGAGCCAACTAGAAGATGACCTCTCCCTATCAAAATGAAATATAAAATATTATACATTTTGAGAGAAGAAGATTTCCTGAGCCAGACCGCGCCCAGTAATGCATGGAAGTCGTGTAGCAGCTAAGCTTCTACATACCTGAGAATACTGGTGGATTGCATAGGTTTGGAAGAGGGATCAGTATAAGGAGGGGCAGTAAATGAGGGCTAAAAAGGTATTTGAAAAACATCAGTTATAGGTAGCTGGTCTCTGCTGACAATGAATTTTTCAGGGCTACTTAGAGATAGATTCTTTCTTAAGATTAATCCAGGGAGTGGAAAGTAGAGGGCATGCAATTTCTGTTCTTCTGGTCATGGCTGACTGCTCAGAACCACAGAGGATAGGACAAACGCAGCAAAAATCTTTAAAATGTCAGTGGTTAGCTGTAGAGCTACTGGTCTCTGCAGCCAGGCCCCATGAACTGGGACACTACTCTAAATATATCAGATTAGGTGATACTTTAATATCTGATCCTGGAAAGGCCTTATAGTGGAGAGTCAATAATTGTTAAATTTCATTTTTTTTAATGTGTGGGAAATTGAGAAGTAAATGTGAGAAGGCTTTTTCCATAGTTATAGATGACTCCAGGAGCAGAGCCAGGTATAGACACCTCTTCTTCAAACATAGTTCCATTTCCAGTCATGCTGAACCCTGCCAATTTCAAACTGATCCTATGTGTTGGCAATCTGTCCACACACACTAAGTGATCATGCAACACACCTTCTGCAGTGAGGCATTAGCATTGGCATCTGTCAGAGGTTACCTCTGCCAGTAGAATGGCAGCCCAACTACGGCTGAAGCTTAAGACACAGAGTTTTCTCACTGTCTCTCTGAGCCAGATTTGCCTCGGGAAAGAAGTGCTTTGTCAAAATAAGGAAAGAATGGAAATAAGATATTTTCTTGCACCTTTTCAGGTCTGTCTTAAAGACACATTCTGGAGCTGTAGGTTTCATTTCACTTTCAAAAGATCACAATGCTTAATCTCAGTAGGGTTATCAGTTCTGTCAGGTATTATAAAGCCTCCAATCAAGGCAGTGGGAACCAGTGTTTCTATTTAATACCCGGAGAAATGGTGGAAGTGAGCGATTGATACCAACACAATGATGGGAAAAAGTGTCCAGAGGTGCTACTCGCATAATCTCATTTTACAACATCTTGAAAATTCAATAGAAAGGACTCCACTAACAATACCATTACACACTACTGATTATTGTTCTCAAATGTTCCTAAAGCTCTAAAAGCATAACTTAACAATAAAAATGCTCTATAAATACATCCTAACAATGAACGTAACTGTATTTTTTTCCTTTAAAAACAAAAGCACACAGTATTAGTCACAAGTCATATAATTTTGCTTAAGCAATTTCTTGGCTAAAAGTGCATTATCATTTTTAAAACATTATCTAAATCTAAATCTAAGTATAAATAAATGAGCTATTCCTTGACATTAGAAAGTGTTTCCAAATAATTTAGAAAGGGGTGAAGAATATTGCGTCTTGGATTAGCTACTACCTATTTAATATGTGATCTTTATTTTTAGATATATTTTGTTTATAATGAGATTTGTCTCATTTGCAAAGGCATTTGGAAAAAATCAGCAGAATTTCCTTGCAAAAAAACACATAGTTTTAAAATTTCCTGCTATTTGTGTCTATGATTCTTAGTTGTATCTTTATCCATTAAGAGTTTTGGAATAGGATATTTTTCAAATGAGTTAAAATTATAGGAAGTTACTGCTATATCCTGTCCAAAAAACAAACAAATAAACAGTGGAGAACTATACATGTGAAGTGTGCATTAGCTTGAGAAAAAGGATGACAAGGTAGTTTAGAAAAGCCTATTCTGTGCTTCCTGTTTGCACTCACATCATGTAACGTAACAGTCTACACTAACATGAAAGACTGCCAATATTATTTTTCTAAGAATATTATAGTGCTATATTCTGCAGTTGAAAGAATACATAAGTAATTTTTGACTAAATATCAATACTAAAATATCTAGCAGTGTCAATCTTCTAGTTGATAGTTCTAAATTTTAAATTATTTAAATGCATTTGACAACAGTGAACCATAAAAGTATGAACATTCTTAAAAAGATTTTCAAAACTGTTAAGAAAATCCATGTACTTTAAAAAACTTCATATTTATATTAAAACTCATTTTAAAAGTGTCTTATAGAATTCCTGGAAATTTATTAAGTCTTTAAAATGTTTCTGCAAATTAAAATATTAAGAGTGAAAATTTAAAAATAAAGCCTATATGTTTTATTTTTAATGTCCTAAAATGTTGTATATTATATATTATTAAATTCTAATATTGATGAAGCTGATGTGTCATTCTTAAAATATATCCAGAATATCTTTTTCATAGCTATATTACCAGGAAAATTTTCTGTTTTCTACTATGAATCTGAAAAACTGTCTGCTTTCATTTTATTTAAATTCTTTTAGAAATGATTATTTTAGGCTATATTCTTAGATGGTAATTTTATGTATTCAGTCAGATTTGTTTACAGGTTTTATAAACAACATTTATTGGTGAATGCAAGAATCATCAGAAGAGAAAATTTTAACTCCCTCAAACATAATAAAATGATCAAACGTTTGGAATAGAAACAAATTGTAAAAATGTGTCTTAACTGAGACACATTGCCCTAAGGAACCATGCCTTTGTGTTTGATGATTCTTCCATAAAGCTGAGTTTATTTTTAAAAATTGACCCTGTTAATGTTAGAAAGTTGATGGAGAAAGAATTTCACTTACGAGTTTTTCCACTAGACACTATAAAACTCCAACATAGCACCTTGCGTTTTTGGCATCTGCAGTTGAACCCCACAGCTGAGTGTTGCCAGATCTTATTTTGAAAAATGGGGTTGTGTCTCTAGGATGCAAATCATCTGGATGAAAATTCAAGTAAAATAGAAAAACCTGATTGATCATAGAGGCCCTATTTGAGTTGAGCTGTGAGAAGATCAAAACTTCAATGAGACGTAAAGGAAGTTATGGGGAGGAAAGAGCAAGAAAAAAGAGAGGAAAGAGGAAAAGGCAACAGCAAAGAGAGATCAAAAAGAAAGTTAGGTGTAGTTTGGAAAGGCAGATTGCATCACATGCTTCTTCGTGCTGTTCCACTCAAATGATGTTGCCTTCCCCTCAAATACTGAGACATCTTGTATGTAATGTAGACTCTGTGTGATCATGTTGGTTAGAAATATTTCAACTATTGATTAAAATTTTTATTTTTCCTTTGGATAGCTAGTGACATTTTAACACCACTTACTTTGCTGAAAAATTGAGATTGTTATATATTAATAAAGAACAATTTTCTAAACCAGATTTGAATATTTAAAAAAGATACTAGAATAAAACTTTGGTTAACTTAAAAATACAAGTGGGAAGCTTTTTGGAGAGCTGGATCATCCTTGATGACTCTTAAATAAAAACTGAAGACATTTCTGTTTCCAAATATAATGTTTATGATGTGAAATTATTCTTTATTCTTTTCCATTTTATTTATAGGTACTGTATTTACCCCAACTTTCATTTTACAATGTTTTATATTAAACTTCTAATAAACTATGTATTCACTTTACTGAACAACTCAGTCAATCTGGAAAGTAAAAGTATTTCTGGAGCGCTCAACATAAATGGGTGGTGCATATTGAATTCAATTTTGTATGTGCTTTATCTTTCTAAGGACAATGATTCAAAACCAATGTTGTAACCAGCAGGAGCAGAGGAGTGTCATAAACTAAGGAATTCTAAGTAATTCATGGATGTGCATGGAAATAATGTTTTAAAACTGAAGTCAGAAGCAGCTGCTACGGGCAGGTTTTTTAAAGAGTCACAGACAACAGTCATATTATTTCAGGTTAGCTCACACCATTGTGTACATTTACAATGCAACATCTGTATGTTTACATTGGTTTGGGGGGAAAAATTAGAAGGTTTAAAACACACAAACACAGCAAATATAAAGAATCTTTCCAGTTCTTACAGACAGCATGTATGTCTCAACAGTAAGAAACACTGTCACACTTGCAGAATCTACTTTTAAATATAATTCTGTATTTTTAAAAGTAAATCCAAAAGTTGGATCTTAAGCTAAAGAGTCCCCATTCACAAAGTAAGTACAAAAATAAGACAAGTTATTACTTTTCATCTTCCTCCTTTATTTCACAAATGTCCCTATTCTGACATAGGATTAGGATATCAGTCATTGCAGATGGTTGGCAACAAATTAAAACTAGTCATTATCCAGGTAAGTCATTCACAATTCTAAAACTGAATAATGATATAGAAGCAAATTATTTATTATTCATAATCTCCAGGTTAGAAGTGTGAATGTAGTAATGGAAAAAGGAAAGTAATCAAAACTGTATGAACATAAATACTCAAGTAAAACAGAATATTATTTAAGATCTCATTTGGAAAGGAGATAACTGATCATTATATGAGTGGAACCATTCATATTCAATTTACTTAAATTTTTTTTACTCCAAGCTCCCATGTCATGGCAGGAAGTGGTGTTCTAGCTCCCTGGGCTGACTTAAGATAATACTTAAAAATATATTTTCTGCTGAATTTAGGTATTAGAAGAATCTAAATTACCCTAACTTTTCAAATAAAATAATGAATCACAGTGAACAAAATGCTTTTTGAAAATAACTTAGTAATATCATAGATTAAATAATACATTCTTGAAAGTTGCTTTTACATTAGTATTTTAAGTTCATTTGACCATCTTGTTATTCTGCGTTATTTGCAAATACAAATAATGTGTACAGGGTACAAATGTGTGATATTTTCTTCTTTTTCTTTTTGTCTTTTTATCTCTTTTTTTTTTTTCCTAGCTCTCAATCCCGAAGGTCCCTTCACAGTATTCTCTTCAGTTTATTGAAAGAATGTGAGATGAAGGAGAAGCTCCTTTTATGTTTACTATCATGTGAAAAAAACCCTCACTTCCATTTTCATATGAGTCGGGAAGAGCAAGGAGGTTTCCTCTCCTTTACCAGTTTTCTCTCGGTAGCAGCTATCTTGTGAGTTTTGTGTGAAGTCTCATCCAGGCTCCGAGAGAAACTGTGCCTATCTTTTAGTGCAGAAGTAAAAAGTTGCCATTCCAGATAGAGGGGCAAAGTTCTGCAAATGACCAGCTATGTTTTACTGAAAATCAGAAAATAATTTTGAGCTATTTATATGTCTATTTCAACTTATCTCTGGCTCTATCTGAGGCAAATAAATATAGTCCATAAAAATAAATGTCAATAGTTTTAAAAGTCAGAAGTCAATGATGGAATAAGTCCCACTTGGACAGGAGTTAACTTACTTTTGCCTAAAGCGAAGCAGAAAAAAATATTCATTTAATTTTGTTTCAGCACATTAAAAAAATTAGTTGACAATTGGTGATTATTTGGACCTGGGCTCGGCTATCTGTAGTGAACATTATTTTGAATTTGGGTTGCAGGTACTATAGACAGAAGAGCAGGAGCATACCAAAAACAAACAAACAAAATCCCCCAAAAACAAAAACAGGAAAAACCAAGTTTATTCACTCAAAAGAACCATTTATTGATCAAAAAGAAATTTGGGAGAATTTCAAGAAAACATGAACATATTCTGAAAACGTGTTATGACTGGACACTTTATTCAGTGAGATTGAATGTTTTTTCAAGTTTAGTTTTCTTTCTGGTAGTGAGAAACACTATTGTCTTAGTTTCAGAAATAAAGATTAACCTACATCCCACCCTCTCCTCCATCCAATGTAAGACATAAGACATTATCCAAGTATTTTGATTATATTTAATGGTTAGAAACATTCCACTCTAGATCTGATTGGTCTTGACTGCTGTGTTTCTTTTTACTTGGAAAAATAGCTAAGAAACAGTCATTGTAGTCATTTAAAAAAATATTTTTTTTCCTAATTGTATTCACAAAGCAGAGGACTTTTCTTCCAGGATGGAATATGTAAATTTTGAAATATGCTTCCATAAATTCTCTCACATGTATACAGTTGCTATTTCTCATCAGTAGCATATGTACAGATACAGCAGTCCACAAATGTGTCTGATTATTGGGCCCATCAATTTCACTCATACCAAATAAAGTAGTTTGACTTTATTATTTACATGATTCTTAAAATATGCAGTCCATTGACCACACAAATAAACATGGGCTTTTGGATCAGCATAAAGCCTAGTGTTTATGAACAGGGTTCTTTGTGTTTTTAACAATATCTGGCACATTTAAGCAAAACTCTTTACTCAAACATAGAGCCCAGATAATTGTGTGCTTTGTGATCTAGGCTGGGCAGGGACCCCAACACTGCTCTTCAGGCAGACAGGAACACAGAAATCTGTTATTGCATTTGACATTTTCTTTGCATGATTAGGTCAGTTGGTAAATCTCCACTTCACAGTTCTTAGAAGCCCAGATTTCCAGTTATAAAGCAATGTGGTTCTGATTATAGCATTATTGAAATCCAGACATAGTACCTGTGTTCTGCTCTAGCAGTTCTACTTCTTGCTTTCTGTGTTAACATGAGCAACATTTGACCCTCTCTCCCACTTCTTTGCCTGCAGCGGATGAGGGGATTGAGAACCCTAAGACTTGTGGTAAGGAGAGAGAAGACAGTAAGTATTATCCACATTTCAAGTTACGGTACAATGCTCTAAAGTTGGAAGAAGAAAATAATAATGAACAGAACTAAAAGTAAAAATGTTTTCTAGTGTAGAGCTATGGCTCATCTTTTTTGTACTTTAATTGTGACTGTCACCGACAAGTTCAGTGTGGTAGACAATATAATTATCTTTCAGAGGAAGGCCACCAAAGATTTCTGGATGTACCACAAAAAGCCCCAGTTCTACCCAATATTGTGTAATGATTCTGGTTCATGGTACCATCTTTGTTCACCTGACTTATATGGTAACTTTCTAATTCATCTTTCTTCTTTAATTCTTCCTCTCCTATAGTTCATTCCTTACATAGAAGCCTGAATTTTCTTTCAAAATTAATGTAAATGAGTTAGCTTCTCTTTCCTGCTGGAATCCTCTAGTGATCTCTCATTATACTTGAATCAGCATCCAAACTCCTTTCTTTGACATCAAAAACCTAATACGAGTTGGGCTGTATCAGTTTCCTGGCCTCAATTCTTACCAGCCTTCCTCTTTTGCACTATATTCCGTGCACAATGGTGTGGTCCTGTCTTGAAACCCTCAGGCTGGCTATTCCCTTTTCCTGAAAGACTATTTTCCTGCCTCATTACTCTACTAACTTCTCATCCCTCCTTGGAGCTCTGCCTGGTCTATCATGACACTTCCTCAGAGAACTCTTCCTGGTCATCTAATTTAAAGAAATCCCTGAGGGATTATCTACCTTATTTTATTTCCTTTAGGGCACTCATTAGTCTTTAATATTATCCAGTTGTTTTATGTGTACTTTTTTTTTTTTTGTCTTTCTGTACAAGAATGTGTGTGTGCTCCCTGAGGAAAATATCTTATTCATAGTGGGCCATTGCCTGGCCTGGAGTAGCACCCAATGGGTGAAGAAAACAGCAAATTATTGTGTTTATCTAAAGTCTCTAGTCAGAATAAAGCTCAGGAAAGGTTCCAGAGTCTCAGTCTGCTACAACCAACCAGGGTCCATGAATTTTCATTCACTTGTTTCCACAATTGCTTTAATTAATATGAGAGCCCTACATTCATTTAGTGTTTATTAGTACCTAGAAAGATAACCCAATTTCTTCTAGATGTTTGGTCAATATTAATAGAATTGGAATCTTAACATTTTATTTTCAGCAAGTTAAGCAGCCTTAGACTTGACATATACTTTATTAACTCTACTAAAAAGGCCAAGTTTGTAAACATAAAAAGAGAAAAACAGTGATAATACTCCCCGTTTTTAATGTCAGCAAGATACTTTTCTATGATTCCTGAAATATGAAGGCTAAGCAAGCTGAAAGTTAAAAATAATACTTGGAGTTTTTAAAGGAACATATCTCAAAGAGTTTTTACATACCACTGCACTGTATCTATTCACACAGAATTTAAGGAAGTGTTCTTACATTCCCTTTTCCAGACAAAATCAATATCAAGTGACTCATCCAAAGTAAAGGAAGCAACCTGTGTTTCTTATCCTCCACCTCATTCACAGCCCTTCCCTCCTCATCTCGGGCATCTTTACCTTCCTATTTACTGTTTGAATGTATTTGCTCCTTTGGGTTTCCTTTAGATGTTCTTAAAAATGGAACTGATGGTCTTGTTTTTCAACATATTGTTTAAAAGCACACACAAACATTAGACATGGGAGTGAAAAAAGGGTGCTGTTCGGGGAATAGAAAAGAAAGGGAATAGGGAGAGATTGTGGTAAAAATCAGGAGATCCTCAGAAATTCAAGGAAACTTTTTACTGAAGAAGGCAAAGGCCAGTGCTAGATGAATGACTCCTTTTTAATGTTAGCCAGAGGGAAGATTGTGAATGACTAGTACATTTACTCATCATTATGGCAGTGCTCCCCCCAACGTATACCCAGAACCCCCATGTCCTATTTTTAAGCCATCCTGTGAACCACACAGCGGAGGTCACTTAAATGCTCCAGCTATCATGAACAATTTCATTGGCTGCTCAAGACTATATTTTCAGATGTGATGGAGAAAACAGAGACATTTACTTCCTTTTGCGCTCTCATGTCTCCATGACATCATTTTTTATTTTTCTATGAAGGATAAAATACACTCTTAATGGTGATGGGATTGTGGCCAACTAGTAAGAGTAGCAAGGTTGCTGTCTTGATTTCACAAACGAGGAACCATTAAGTGCAATAAATGGGCAAACTCCTAAAGAGATTCAGGCCATTGGTGGTGGGAGGGGCTCTGAGCTCGCTCACTGGACTGTGTTACCTGCATCCACTGCCACAGCCTAGCTCTAAATTTCCACAAGTAGAAGCAGGGAGAAAATTACAAAACACTGAAATGTGGTTCCCCAAAGATATCTTGTAGACATTTTGTTTTTCCCCATATGGAAGGGTTAAGTGATAGGAGGAAAATGGGCCTCAAATGTTTGAGAAAATGCGTATAGAAACAAGTGTGAATAATTAGGGAAAGAACTTCTGTTTTTTTTTTATTTTTTTATGGAAGGCTATTGGGTCTGTATGTATTGGTGCTTGGAATACCTTCCCAGTTCCAACTACATCATTCCTGAGCAAAGTACGGAGCCTCAGCCTAACATCTTAAAATGGAGATGACATCTGTATATCTTGCACGGTTATTTTGAGATCTAATCTAGTACTAGGTTTGTAAGAAATATTTGGTAGTTGATAAATTTAGAAATTATGGAAGTAATTCAAACATGGTTAAAAATAAATACTTGTTAGTAGTTTATACTAAGAAACAGTATCCCTTTCCAAATTTGTAGTAACTGGAACTTTCTTCTGTAATTAATTTTATTATTATATCCTTATAATAATCTGAGAAAGAATATGGTCATTTAGAACATCTAGAAAAAGTGAAATGGGTTGAATATCAGGTCATGGGCCTGTTCATGGGTAATAGCAATGAGGGGGACATTCTTTTTTCGTAAAAGTAAAAGCTATTTACGTTTTAAGTTATGAAAATCCATTTCAGTTGATGATTAAAAAAATACTAGTTATATTACCTTCATGTAGACAAAATCTCCATATACTGTGGTAGCTTGTTATGTGTTTTTCTTTCGTATTATTACAAAAATGCAGATGTCATAAATTATATTTTATTAAGCCATGTTTTCATTGCAGCTCACTACATGAGGATTAAATTTTAAAAACCCCACAAATTCACCAAACCAACTCTTAAGATTATCTGAGGATTTTCTTCTAATATGGAAGTAGCTTTTTGTGATTTTACTAATTTAAAAAGTAACACGTTAATTGTTAAGAAAAATAAACCAAAACAAAAAATAAAACAAAAAGAAACATATTCAGAATCCAGAAGAAGTTCTAAAAAGGAACAAAAAGAAAAATCTCTGTAAGATGATTACCCAGACAGAATTGCTGTTTTGATATATATCATCCAAATATTTTTCGATGCCATCATTCACAATTTTTTTGGTAAGTGGAATTATACTATATATAATGTTTTCAACCTTAATTAAAGTTCCATGGCTTTCAATGCCAATAAATACATATTTATAGTATTTTAATGGCTTTCCTAATACCTCATTTGTGTGGCTATACTTCAATTAATTTAACCAATTATTCTTCTTTGACATAATTTAAGTTTTAACTTTCCCAATTTTTTTTTTTACTTTAAAATCTATGCTTTTATTAGTCTGACTGTCACCACAGGATAATTTTCTAGCAGTGAAATTGTTAGATTAAAAATGTTGAAATTCACATAAACAATTTTTATATGTATATTGAGCATATAATTGTACTCTTGTGAATTGCCTGTTCATAGCCTTTGCTGATTTTTCTACTCTCTGTTTGTTTGTTTGTTTTTCAGACTTAATAGTATTTCACATATTAAGGCTATTGCTGGTCATTTTGTAAATTTATGATTTTAAAATTCATTTTTAAAATTAATGATATCCAAGATTCCAAGTAAAAAATGGCCACATTTATATAAGCAAAAAAATGCGGGGGCATATAAAGAAATAGATATGGACTTTTGGGAAAGATTCAGGATATCCCTACATATCACTTAAAATAGTAGCTAAATTATAACATAAAAGGATAGAATTTGACATTTTAAAATCAATGTCCTATAGTTAACATTGCAAAATATTGGCCATACTTTAGAAAGAGACGCTGGAATCTTCTGTGGGACTTAGTAAGTGGGACACATACCTTCGGCTTGCATAATCCACAGGGATGTGCTGGATGACCTCTCAAGATGTCTCTTTGCCCAGGGTAATTATTGTTTTCCATTTTCACGCATGAACTTGAGGTTCCTATAAGCTCTAATTCAAGGTTCTTTTCAGTTAATCTACTGACGCTATCTATATTGTCCTTCTTAAATTCCTTTAATAAAAGATTCTGAACTGTATTGCCAAGTTTAAGAACAAATATAAGTAGGTTTTTTATTCAATTCTTCCTAATAGCAGTAAGTATACCACATAAGTGTGACTATGAGTCATCTTCCCAAGCTTTAATTTCTTACTGCTCTCTTGTGGCCATTCAAATAAACTGTCCAGATGCCTTTTTTCTTCTTTTTTTTTCAGATCCTATAATAATAATAGAAAAAATTTTTCCAAGCAGAATCATTCAATTTGTTTGTGCTGCAAATTTAGAGTATTTGACATTTGACCATCAAGGCCATAAAACAATTATTTTTTGTTAAACACTGGGACACGGTTGCAGAATAAGAAAGCTTTTTTTTTTTTGGTAAAACCAACCACATTGTTATTCATCTATGAAATCATCAAGAGGCTAAATTTTGAAATATTTCTGGACATTCTGAAGGTAAAAGAATGCAATTCCCAGCTTGTTCTCTTACTGTGGTTTTAAGACTACCAGTAGGGGCCGGGAGTGGCGGCTTATGCCTGTAATGTTAGCACTATGAGAGGCTGAAGTGGGCAGATCACCTGAGGTCAGGAGTTCGAGACCAGCCTGGCCAACATGGTGAAACCCCATCTCTTCTAAAAATACAAAAATTAGCTGGGCATGGTGATGTAAGCCTGTAATCCCCGCTTTCCAGGAGGCTGAGGCAGGAGAATCGCTGGAACCCTGGAGGGGGAGGCTGCAGTGATCCAAGATGGTGCCACTGCGCAGAGCAACACTCTAAAAGAAAGAAAGAAAAAGAAAGAAAGGAAAGAAAGAAGAAAGAAAAAGAAAGAGAGAAAGAAAGAAAGAAAGAAAGAAAGAAAGAAAGAAAGAAAGAAAGAAAGAAACAAAGAAAGAAAGAAACAAAGAAAGAAAGAAAGACAGAAAGAGAGAGAAAGAGAAAGAGAGGAAGGAAGGAAGGAAGGAAGGAAGGAAGGAAGAAAGAACGAGAAAAGATAAAAAAAAGTATCAGTAGGGTCTAAGTTTAGTCATCATAACTTAAAACAGCCTCTCTTTAGGGAAGAAAAGAATTTAAATGATGGCTATACATTAAAGTACAAATGAGATGTAGCTAAAAATTTATTCTATTGCATTTTGGTCATGTAATACTGCCTGTAAGTAAAGAAGACCCAGGAATTGCAGTCTCAGCAATGTTAAGAAGATAAAGTAAATTAAATGCTTTATTCTTCCAGCCCTGAGTATCAGTCATACAAATTGTATTGTTCTCTAACATCTCTAATTTATTTGACCTCTATTCCTGTGACTACAGGTATTAAAAAATAGTAGCTTTTAAGCACAGTTAGTATAGCTACCCTGCCATAATTAGCATGTGTGTATTTGTATAGTTAGCTCTCCGGTAAGATGAGGTCCGTGCTGGGCATTATGCTATAGATATAGAACTGAACTCAGAGTGTCCAGGATTAAGTTCCTTCAACTAATGTATACTGGAGCAGCATTTATATGCCAGGTCCTATTATACTACAGTAATCACCTTCCACCAGAAACATAGCCTTATAGAGTTTGTCATCTATGGTATGAGACAGACAGAATCAAAGAAGGACATGAAGGAATGTGAAACTACAATAATGGAAAATGCTATAAAGAAGGATATCAGATTATCTGGTCAGGAAAATCAGATGAGGCTATCCTGAAGTTGTGATGATACAGCCAAGATGTCATGATGAGTAGAAACTAATGGAGGCAAAGAGGAGGGAAAGAGAAGGACCAGCATATGCAAAGGCCTTGCACTGAGAGGCAGCAAGAAACTTTTAGTGAAAGGAAGCTATGGTCAATGAGTCTGCAGTAAGAAAGCAAGAGGGAGTGTGGGATGATGTATGTGTGTTTTGTGAGCTCAGTCAAGCAGTTAGTTTGTCTATTATATTAGTATAAAAAAAGTTAAAAGTAAGTAAGTGATGATAGGCTCTCCTTCTGTTTGTAAAGATTATTCTGATTGATGTGTGGGAAGTGGATAGACAGGAGTCAGAGTGATGAGAAGAGCGCCTTTGAAAGGTGTTGCAACAGGCCAAGTAAAAGACAATGGTAGCATTGACTGGGTATGAGGAATATGTGAATAAAAAGATATGGAAAGTCTAAACTTCAGGACTTAGTGATGCATTAGATCTTATGGGGCAGTGTGAAAGAAGTAGTGGAGATGATTCCTGGATTTATAGCTTCATAACACGTTGAATCCTGGTTATATGTACTAAGAGGAGAATACCAGAGGTTACCAGTTCAGGGAGAAAGGGTGAGTTTAAGTTGTACGTGAGACACTCAAGTGGAGATGCCAAGAAGAAGGCAGTTTGATATGTCAATCAAGAATTCAGAGGTAGACTCTGTCATGGGAATACATTTGAGCAAACTTAGTATTTTCTTTTCTTTCCAACTTTTAAGATAAAGGGGGTACATGTGCAGGTTTGCAATAGGGGCAAACTGTGTTGTCGTGGGGGTTTGGTATAGAGATTCTTTTGCCAACCAGGTAAGAAGTATAGGACCCAATAGGCAATATTTTGATCCTCTTCCTCCTCCCACCCTCCACTCTCAAGTAGGCCCCAGTGTCTATTTCTTCCTTCTTTGTGTCCATATATACTCAGCGTTTAGATCCCACTCATAAGCGAGAACATGTGATATTTGGTTTTCTATTCCTGTGTTAATTTGCTTAGGATAGTGACCTCTAGCTCCATCCATGTTGCTGCAAAGAACATGATCTCATTCTTTTTTACGGCTGTGTAGTATTTCATTGTGAATATGTACCACACTTTCTTTATCTAGTCCACTGCTGATGGGCATTTAGGTTGATTCTACGTCTTTGTTATTGCAGATAGTGCTTCAATGAACATAGGTGTGCATTTGTTTTTATAGCAGAACGATTTATATTCCTTTGGGTATACACTCAAGGATGGGATTGTTGAGTTGAATTGTAGTTCTGTTTTAAGCTCTTTGAGAAACCTCCAAATTGCTTTTCACAGTGGTTGAACTAGTTTACATTCCCATTAGCAGTGTATAAGCATTCTCTTTTCTCTACAACCTCACCAGCATCTCTTATTTTTTGACTTTTAATAATAGCTATTCTGACTGGTATGAGACAGTATCTTATTTTGGTTTTGATTTGCATTTCTCTAATGATCTGTGATGATGAGCATTTTTTCATACGCCTACCGGCCACATGTATGTCTTCTTTTTAGAAGTGACTGTTCATGTCCTTTTCCCCACTTTTTATTAAAGTCGTTCATTTTTTGCTTGTTAATTTAAGTTACTTATAGATTCTGGACATTAGGACTTTGTAAGATAAATAGTTTGCAAATATTTTCTCTCATTTTGTAGGTTGTCTGTTTACTCTGTTGGCCGTGTTTTTATTTGTTTGTTTGTTTGTTTTTGGTGCAGAAGATTTTTAGATTGGTTTGATCCCATTTTCAATTTTCACTTTTGTTGCAATTCACCAATTTTCACGATAAATTGGTGGCTTTATCGTGAAATCATTGCCAGGGCCTATGTCCAGAATAGTACCCTAGGTTTTCTTCTAGTATTTTTATAGTTTGGAGCCTCACATTTAAGTCTTTAATCCATCTTGAGTTGATTTTTGTATATGGTGAAAAGAAGGGGTCCTCTTTCAAACTTCTACATATGACTAGCCAGTTATCCTAGGGATCAATAGAAGACTGGGATTAAAGAAAAAAAATATTAACATGCGAGCAGTTTAGGCAATAATATAACACAACTACTATCTATAGCATCTAATGTTTCAGATATTTTCTCAGGGCTTTGCATATATTAACTCATTGAATCCTCCCACTGACACTATGATGTAGATTTATTATTATCCACATTCTATGCATGAAGAAAGTGAAGTACAGAAAAGCAAGGTGCCTTTCTTGAGATCACACAACTAGTAAATAGAGGAGTTAGGTTTCAAACCAAGGCAGTTTGAATTCAGAGTTCCATATTTTGTTTACCACTATGCTGTTCTGCCTCTTGAGATAAAGAAAAAAAACCATTTTTTACTTTATGGACATTAAGGTCAATCATGACCTTACCAAATATTGTTTGAGTGAAAAGACAAAGCCAACAGCCACACTGGAGTGAACTGGAGAGCCTAGGATATGAGAAAATGGACATCGCGTTTAGATACAGCTGTACAAACAGCTGTCAAAAAGCATCGCTTTTGGAAATATAGCTTGGATCAGGCCCAACACAGAGTTGTGCCAGGAGCACTCTCTGAAGTCAGGGAAACTATGAAGACTCCAAAGACTCAGGTCATCACTCAGTGGCTATGAGGGAGGGATTCTGAAATGCACCAGCCGCTTAGTTCTGTTTTACAATAAACAAAAGCATTGTATGCCTTCTGATATTAAATTTTTAAGGAAGGCTGGATGCGGTGGCTCATGCCAGTAATCCCAACAGTTTGGAAGGCAGAGATGGACAGATCATCTGAGGTCAAAAGTTTGAGACCAGACTGGCTAACATGGTCAGCCATGTTAGCTAACTCCGTTTCTAATAAAAAGCAAAAAATTAGCTGGACATGGTGGCATGTGCCTGTACTCCCAGCTGCTCGGGAGGCTGAGGCAGGAGAATAGCTTGAACCCAGGAGGCAGAGGTTGCAGTGAGCCAGGATTGCACCATTGCACTCTAGCTTGGGTAACAAAAGCAAAACTCCGTCTCAAAGAAAAAAAAAATTAAGGTCAAAAACTATATTACTCATCTCATCAACACTTCTATTCCCAAACTCATGCATTTATTACAGTGCTTTATTTATATAGAGAGCAATGTGGTGCTGGAGAAAGTTACTCTTTACTGTTCATAACTTTGGACAAATCCCAATCGCCTGGTTCTTTAGCTATGAAAGATAAAAAACGTTCCCCTCTCAGTATTGTCTGTAGGATTAAGAATAAAAATACTTTATTAACTAGGCAATTCTATGCAAATGTTAGTTATTAATATGGTAAACTGTTATTGAAAGGACAAAGGAAGGGGCAAGGGAGGGACATGCCCTGGTGTTTGAGAGTTTCACCAGACTGGAAGAAACATAAGTGCATTAAAATTGTGGGCACATAGTTGGTGCTCAATAACTACTTGTTGAGAAATTAATTGTTTTTTCCACATAGAAAGGACTAGAAGCAACAGCATGCAACCACTGGGGTCAGGCAAGAATGATCCTGACCTTTGCCTGATCACTATTCACAGCAGCACATTGGCCAACAAACGGGGCGGGTCACGTCGGCAGTAGTGATAGAACAGGCATTTAACATAAATATTTGCTGATTGATTGATTGAACTGGACATATCATCAACATTGCAGCACAAGATTTTTCAACAAGGGATCTGAGGTTTTAGAGGAATAAGCCTGCCAGCGCTATGGTAGGCAGACATTTCCTGAACAGTCACATTGCAACGCCTTCGATGAATTGCCCACCAATGCCAATTAAATGTAGTTGTAGTTAAACCTTCAGGGTGGTAGAAAATGATCTTTAGGACAGCTTGGGATTCACTAGGGAGCAACAAGTCTACAGTGTTATAGTTTCACACATAATTTGAGAAGGAGGTGGACGAAGATGAAAGGCAGCTGATAGATGTCTGTGTGGACTAGAGATTCTTCATTCAGAGCGTCTGAGAATGTTTAAATCTTTAGAAACAAGTAGAGCTTGTAGTTCTTTCAGACATTACACCGTGTCCTCTGAAATTTTCCTTCAAATGCACGTAACTCATTAGCATACCTTTAAAAAGGCACTGACTTCTCAAACGAACGAAACAAACAAGAGCAGCAAGAACAATAAGGGACACAGCAAATAAACCAAAGAGAAAAATAACACAATTAGGAAAAAACACCTGTCTGTGTTTGGGTCTGCAGGACCTGGCTGTATAAATGTGAAGTATTGAAAAGCTATTGAGAATTTTCTATGTCACAACTCTAGAGGAGTCATCATTCCACACACTTTTGAACTCTAGAACATCACCAGGTGTCTGTAACCATCTTCCAGATACCTCCGAGTACAAAACTAGGAGGTTCCCTGGTAGGGTCAGGCACTCTATTAGGTTAGGGTCAAATGCAGGACTTTTATGAAGTTGTTGATAGAAGTAGCCAAAAAGAGGGTTGTATACTTTTGTTTTTTTCTTTTGGAGACACACATGCTGTGTTGGTATGGACCCTTGGTATAGTTTCTTTTTCAGTCCTAGGGTTTCACTCTGTGCAAATTCCACTCTGTGATGAGACTTTCTTTTTTCACTTTATGATGAGATTTTCTTCCTCTAATTAATTAAAGCCTGGAGGCCTGAAATTAAAAGCTGGCTGCTGCAACATAGTTTTAGGTACAAGTTGAATGTAGGGCTAAATGTTATGTTTGAAATGCAATAATGTGATTAGTTTTAGCCAACACAATTTAAAAGGACTTGTATGTTACTGAGACATGGGCTGTCAAGCCCCTAAAATTCTCTTGCAAAAAATCCAGGACTGCACCCAGTTTAGTTTCATGAACAGAGTGTTCGCATCCCTCTTTGCAGGTAATAGAAATTCACCTAGAACTTACATCCGCTGAAACCCACTGGTGGAATTGCTGATTCTCCCTGACGGGAGGAGCTAAACGCGGCTTCTTGTGACACAGGCTTTCTGAAAGGGTGATTCCATCCCTTCACTCCAGCAGTACCACCCTGCCTTGCTCAGCCCTGAGACGTTTAGCCCATCTAGAACTGAAGTGTTGAAGTTTGCTTTTGTCTAATTCATACCTCATGATTCCATATTCTCTGTATAAAGGTGAACTTATTTACTCATTTCCAGTTTCAAAACCAGATAATCAGGTAATTTATGAAGTACTCATGCCATTGTCATTGCCAGCTCTGTCATAGACGAAATCATTTCTTTCCTTCTCAAGAAAACATACAGAATGGAAAATGGTAATGATGCCATTCCAGAGATGACACTGAATCTGTTCTAATTAAAAGAATTCTAGTAGGCGTTGGTACTTTGTCACCAGTAATCACCAGGAGCATACTTCATAATTGATTATCCCTGTGTCTGAGTAGTATTTCCTAATGCAAGGATCTGAGAGGCTTGACACAGAAGGAAGAGTCAGAGCCACTGATGGGCTTATGGTCCTATGCTTACTGACTCCTCCTAACTTTCATGGAGGAGGCCTTAAGAAATCAGACTGTGGGACTCAGGCAAAAGCTCTGTACATGTGGGATGCACCATAAGACTCAGGCAAGGAAGGGAGATCAGAAGGCTAGCAGACTCTGACTTTCCACGTCTATCCTGACATTATTCATTTTAGCTCATTACTCTCCAAGTGTTATTGACATATGTGTCTTTTCTTTTCTCTTTCTTTCTTTCTCTCTTTCTCTTTCTTCTTTCTTTCTTTTTTCTTTCTTTCTTTCTTTCTTTCTTTCTTTCTTTCTTTCTTTCTTTCTTTCCTTCTTTCTTTCTTTCTTTCTCTCTTTCTCTCTTTCTTTCTCTCTTTCTCTCTTTCTCTCTTTCTCTCTTTCTTTCTTTCTTTTTCTTTCTTTCTTTTCTTTCTTTCTTTCCAGATGGAGTCTCACCCTGTCATCCAGGCTGAAGTGCAGTGGCGTGATCTTTGCTCACTGCAACCTCTGCCTTCTGGGTGTAAGCAAGTCTCCACCTCAGCCTCCTGAGTAGCTGGGATTACAGGTGCGTGCCACCACACTGGGCTAATTTTTTGTATTTTTAGTAGAGATGGGGTTTCATCATCTTGGCCAGGCTGGTCTTGAACTCCTAACCTCATGATCCATCCACCTCGGTCTCCCAGTGTGTTGGGATTACAGGCACAAGCTCCTGGCTATTGAGTATATTTCTATATAAAAATGTGCTTTAGTAAAGAAAGTAATCTGTTTGTCCTAATTAAACTTGTATTAAGAACTTAATTATGAGTAAATGCTCTTGTGGTACGTTTATTTAAAGCACATTTGAAAGTGCTCAGATATCCAAATATTAAATTAATATTTAGTCGATATTTATTGAGCATCTTACATTCTCAATTCTATCTGCAGATATATCAGAGAACAAAATAGTCTCAGCCATCACAGAGTTTACTTTCTTCATAGGGAAATAAATAATAAAAAGCAATTATAACAAATTGTTATAATTGTCAATAGAAGGTAAGTACTAGATGCTAAGAAAACAAGCAGCAAAAGTCACCTAATTCCATCTGCAGGAGAGGGTCCCATGATCACCTAGAAGACACAATAACTAAGCTATTGACTGAGGGATGACTAGGAATTAGTCAGGCAAAGGACCAAAAGGAACGCCATGAGCAAAGGACTTAAGGGAGAGATGGTTTCAAAAAGTCAGAAGAAACTCTCCATGTCTGGAGTCAAAAATTCAGTGAGGGGGTGGCAAGATGAAGCAAAAATCGGCATATGTAAAACTTCTAAGCCACGTTAAGTATTTGGACTTTATCCTAAGACCAATGGGAAGCCATTGAAAAGTTACATATGTGGGAGTGTGGTAAAATTAGATTTGTATTGTATTTTAGAAGGACCACAGGCTGCACTGTGGAGAATACAGGTATCCCTTGCTATGCACATGATTAGATAGTAAGAATTCACAGTTTTTCAATTTAGGACTGAGGAGACGTGGACAAACTTTTATACAAGATAGCTCGTCTCCAACCTCTTGCCTCTCACAATACCAAACAAAGCTAGATAACATAATGTCCTTCCCTCTCTAAACTCTTACTGTTGAAACTGAGAAATCAAATAGATTCAGAGAATGAAGAATTTTCTAAGTTTGGGGGAGTAACAATGGAAGCTGGAGGAATAATTAAGGTAATAGTAAAGGAAGTAAGTCGCAATGACCTAAATATTTGAGAGAGATGTAGAATAGAGCCTCAATAGACCACTATGATAGATTTAATTCTGGCAGGATGGGGGAAACAAGATTAATGGAGGGAAGGGAGTGAAGGACGTGGTACAATTATCTGTTTTGGGGAACTCCGTGATCTTTCTACTGCTGTGTTAAGAAAAAGGAGACAGGAGGGCCCTGGTTCAGTGGCTCACACCTGTAATCCCAGCAATTTGGAGGCTGAGGCAGGCAGATCACCTAAGGTCAGGAGTTCAAGACCAGTCTGGCCAACTTTGAAAAATTCAATCTCAGCATATATGTATACATGGTGTGCACCTGCAATCCCAGCTACTTGGGAGGCTGAGGCAGGATAATTGCTTGAACCTGGAATGCAGAAGTTGCAGTGAGCCGAGATTATGCCACTGTACTACAGCCTGAGTGATAGAGTGAGATCCTGTCTCTAAAAAAAGAAAAAAGAGAAAAAAAAAAAAAAAAAAAGGAAGTAAGGAAACAGGATAGGATGAGGAATATTATAGATTCTTTTTGGGACATACTGAATTTAAGATCTAAGTGGGAAATCGAAGTGCAGCTGTCCAGGAAGCAGCTAGATGTTTGAGTCTAAAGCTAAGGAATGAGGTCTGAGCTAAAGATACAGAATTTTTAGCTACTGGCTTATAGATGGTGGGGGAAAGACTGCTAGTTGTCTGCTAAAATCCACCCGCTTCTCTCTGAGGATATGCTCAACTGAAGTCACATTTCTGAGCAATACTGGTGGAGCCGTGTGGTCATTTGACCACATATTTACCAGTGGATTGTGGACAGATTTGACATATATAATTTATATATCATTTCTACTCCTGAGATTTCTTTCTTTCCCCCCATCTCTCAGGACCCTGAATTTAACAGCAACCCAGCTTCAAACAGCAGCCACTGATGATGCGGGGATGCAGAGCAGCAGGAGGAAAGAAGATGGATCTCTGAGTGACTGTGTGGAGCAGAGCTGCCCTGCCATCCTGAACAATATATCCTTTAATTTTCAGGTAAGAGATAGATAAACTTCATGCCTTAAACCACTCCTTTTTTATGGTAGCCCCTTTTTTTATGGTGGCTTAGCCTTCATCCTAGACAATAGAGATGACAATCCTAAGACAGTGTATTAGATACCCAAGGGAAAGAATGTAGAGTGAGAAAAAAAAGATGACATAATAAGATTTTGTGGAATATCAATATTGAAAAAATATTTCTGAATCCTGAAAAGGGGATGACAAGGTAAAACTTGAAGTATAGGAGGAAATCAAGGAGGACATGTCTTCATATAAGCTAGGGAGGGAGAGTTTCAGGAAAAAGAGAGTGGTTTCCAGGATCAAATGATGCCAATAGGTCAAATAAGAACAGGGGAAGAACATCTAAGGAATTTAGTGTCAAGGAAGCTATTAATGACTTCAACAAGAACAGATTCAGAGGAGTAGTGGAGTGAAGAGATGGTAGAGAAATGAGAAAAAGAGGCTGCAAACACAGAAAGCATTTTTAAGAAGTTTGCTTAAACTTCTTAAGGAGAGAGACAGAGCCAGAGTTATAGATGGAATTGGAATCAGCAACTAACAGTTAATATAGCTGAGTGCTTATGAGGACCAGATACAGGACCAGATACTCTTGTAAACATTTTACATACATTTCCCATTCAATCCTCACAACAACCCTATTACATTGATTCTATTATGCATATTTCACAGGTGAGAAAACCAAGGCAAAAGACAAGGCCCCGATAAATTTTGGAGCACCCTTAATCATCTTGTGCTTAATCATCACTGCTGGTCTGGCAGTCCAGGAAGGTTATATATGTGGGTTCTTTGTATTCATAACACTGGGGAGCTTCCTATTTTAACTATTCTTGCTGAATTGGAGTTCAGGTTTAAAGTTAGACCCCCCAAAATATTTAACACCTAGGCAAAGAAAATTAGTCGTTCCATTCCAACCAAGGTTCAGAAACTTTTCTATTTGCCTCAGCCTCTGAGCCCTTTTTAGTGAAATAACACACGTGGATGTTCTGTATTGATAATAATTATCATTGATATGGTTTGGCTGTGTCCCCACCGAAATTTCATCTTGAATTGTAGTTTCCATAATCCCCATGTGTTGTGGGAGAGACCCAATAGAATCATGGCGGCAGTTATCCCCATGCTGTTCTCAAGATAGAGAGTAAGTTCTCATGAGAGCTGATGGTTTTATAAGGGGCTTCCCCAACTTTCCTGCTGCCATGTGAAAAGGGATGTGTTTGCTTCCCCTTCTGCCATGATTGTAAGTTTCCGGAGGCTTCCCCAGACATGCAGAACTATGAGTCAATTAAACCTCTTTCCTTTATAAATTACCTGGTCCCTTCCTTTATAAATTAGCTGGTCCTGGGTATGTCTTTATTAGCAGTGTGCGAATGAATTAATACAGTTATTTGATAGGCATATCATGAATTAGAGTAGTCTCCCCTTATGCCTGGTGTATACATATCACGACCTCCAGTGTATCCTTGAAACTGTAGACAATACTGAACCCTCTATGTACTATGTTTTTTCATTCTTGATAGTGGAAATGACTACTAAGTGACTAAGGGGCAGGTAGCACATGTAGCTGACAAAGCGATGAGCCATGTTCCAAGCAGGACGGAGTGAGATGATGTGAAATCTCACCACATGACTCAGAAGGGGCAGGCAATTTAAAACATGAATGGTTTATTTCTGGAATGTTCAATTTAATATTTTTGGACCATGGTTAACTGTGGGTAACTGAAACTGCAGATAAGGGAAGGACTACTGATTGATTTGTGGATCCATTTGAAGCTGCTTGCTTTGGATGACAACATTATTAAGCTTGCTTGTTAGTTTGAAATAAGCACCAAGGGATCTAGGAAAAGAAAGAGCTAAGAAGACATAAAACTAGGATTTTTGGGAAATATTGAGGACCCAGTTACTGTTGTAGAGACCATGAACTTAGTACATCATCTATCTGCACAGTTATGTGGTTTCCTCTAAATTATGTTCAGTCACTAAGTTGAATATGCTGAGAAGGGAGATGGTTGGATTCCCCAAGACTTGGGCTTCTGCCAATAGATGATGAAAGAATAATGGGCAAAAAAGTTAGGATATTAAAAATATAGTAGTTTAAATGATGGATCATGGGACTATATAGAAAAGGAAGACAAGAGAGAGTTGATTAGGAGAATGAAGAAGGGTCAAGGGCTTTGAATGTGAGCTCCGCAAGAGCAAGCATCTTCACTGGGTTCACTCCAGGAGATCTGATGTCTAGAACAATATAAGGCACCAACAGGGCTCTTCATAATATTTGTTACAGTGGCTAAACAAATGAGGTTAAAAAATGTATGGGAAATAATTGGGCAACAGTTGTAGAATAACAGTTTTGGGTCAAACAATTATAGATTCTGAATTTGCAATAGCAAATTTAGAGAAATCTCAGATAAAGATTAATGTCTCTGATTTACAGCATTGTGGTGGACTCCTGAAGGGCACTGGAGTGCAAAAAGTCACTGGAGATGAGACCAACCTCATTAGAACCAAAAGTTTGTTTGGAATGAACATTGGTCTTGCCAGGCACTCAGGATAATAATAGTATTTGGAGAAGGGAAGAAATGTAAACCCAGGCAACAAGACAATCAGTGAATGTGAAGGAATGATTAAGAGGTTGGGAGACAACACACTGTGATGAACAGCGAATAGTATGACCAAATGGTATGTGAATCAAAGAAAAAAGTTTCAGCTACCTCCACTCAATAATAATAATGGTTAATGTATCCCATTCACCTGGCTAAAGTGACTCTAAATGGATGCTTTATAGTCCGTTATACCCGTTTTCGTGGTCTAAACTAAAATATTGATTGTTCATCTGGAAAATTATTTTATTCTGTGCTATATGACATGAATTTGCTTTTGCTTTTCTTTATATGCCAACACTGGGTGAATTTATAAGGGGAAATTTATTTGACGCTAATGATCAATCAGTAAAAAGAAAACACATTCAATCTAGTGTAAGTTTTTGATATTTGTCTAATAATGCATTTGCTGGTTCTTATTATTCATTATTTTTTCTAGATAGGAATTTTTTAGGCCAGGTGTGGTGGCTCACTCCTGTAATCCTAGCACTTTGGGAGGCCGAGGTAGGTGGATCACCTGAGATCAGTAGTTCGAGACCAGCCTGGCCAACATGGTGAAACCCTGTCTCTACTAAAAATACAAAAATTATTCGGGTGTGGTGGTGGGTGCCTGTAATCCCAGCCGCATAGGAGGCTGAGGTAAGAGAATTGCTTGAACCCGGCGGGTGGAGGTTGCAGTGAGCTGAGATTGCCCCACTTCACTCCAGCCTAAAGAAAAAAAGTATGTTCTATTTTCATTGCAATGACATGCATGATTTGGAGCAAAGTATGTCAAATATCTTGGGTTGACCGAGGCCTTTTATTTTTGATAATGGTATATTGTTTGCTTGTTGGTATAGTTTGAAGTTAACTACCTTCAAATTTGATAATAAAAATATTTTCATTTTAAGTGATCAATTTTCATTTTGATGATGTTATGTAAAGTGCTAAGTATTTTATCATGTCTTGAAACCGAAATTTGTCTCAACTTTTTTACAGTGTGTAGAAGCATGTAAAGGTTATTGGCTCCTTTGTTCTATACCTAGAGGAGAAAATGAAAAATTGAGGCAATCACAAATTTAAGTATAAAAATAACTTGGTTATTTAATTCAAAAGTAGTTTTTAGCTGAATTATCTGAATATTTGTTTAATTGTCCTCATTTATTTCTGTCCAAGGAGATACAGTGTCTGAAACAGAAATCAAATAAAAAGTTTCTGATTTCTTTGGTTAAGGAATAGGTGAAAATGTTTTGACATCTGTGCTGTAATGTATAGAACCTATCCTAGTCAAAAAATCTTTTATCTTGATTGTCAATAGCTAGAAATTAGGGATAGAATCCAACCAATGGGAAGGTTGTTTCAGAAAGGAGTGTTTTCTTGCTAAATTCTTGCTTTCCTTTGTCTTTGTTAAGTTGAAAGTCACCAGGCACTCTTTGATAGCTTGTTCCTGTACTTACCAGCATTCTTTTCCTTTCACTATTTCAACTATGCTAGTCAAATGAATTTCCATAGCCCTGTCCTCAAAAGTTGTATAGGGGCATGATGGCTTGTTTTGTTTGGCAAAATTCTCTAGAACGTGATTCATTGTCTGCAGGTGATTCATGGTTAGGAAATTAATCCTGAACTCTGCCAGTGATTGCGGTTGATTAAAGTCCAGAAGTCCCTGCCGTGTGTTCACTAGCACTCTTTGTCACTGGAATATTTCTATAATAAAAAGAGCCGAAAGTAGATGTGCTTGATGCATGGAATTAACATGCGTGTTTGCATCTTTTGAAACAGCTACTCAGGCCTACGCAATTTTAACACTTGGCATGAAAATCATTCTAAAAGTGTCTGACTGAATGAATCACATTTTACAAATAAATATCTGTCAAATGGTGCAATTACTTCAGATCCAGTCATTAAGCAATAAAATAAAGAAGTAAATAGGATACATCTGCTGCAAAGTGCTATAGATATGTGAGTTTCCTTCTCAAGTTACTTGTCTTTAATATTTTAGCCTAATTGGTAGAATGATTCACTAGAAACATCTACCACTCAATCTAATTATGGCACCAAAAAAAANAAAAAAAAGGGAGGGAAAGAAGGCTTTCTAGGCTCGTCCACAGGAAAAGAACAAAAATTCACTTACATGAGTAAAGAAAGCAAAGAACAGAGATGAGCATAAAGCATTTCTTTTATGTGTCACTATGAGGAATGCTGTGAGATGAAGAACTACACATTTGAAAAATAATACCAGCAACTCAAAGGATTACCTACTTTCTTTCCATATCAAAACATTTAGTTGTGTCCATGCAAAAATCAAAGTAAATTTAAGAAGACTGTGATTTTTGTAAACAAACTGGAATTCTGTGTGCGTGTGTGTTTTCTTCAACGAAGAAAGTAAGTGGCTAAGCAGGGATTATATTAGCTTTATAATCTCTACAGCTTTAAGTTTATCAGTGGTACAGAATTCATATTCAAATGCAGGCCAGGTAACCCATGAGGAAAATATGGCTTTTTGACACAGAAATAGACAACATCAAATATTAGGTCTTCTATCTCCAATTGGCCTCCTGTCTATATAAATAATTATAAGAAAGACATAAGAAATAGGAAAGCTGAATATTCAGTTCAGTGAAATATTTAAATTAAGTTTTTGCTGGGATTTTATTATAAAAGTCATACTTTTTATTGCTAAAACTTAAAAAATATAAACAGAAGAAATGGAAAATTACACACATAATCTTACCACTCAGATAATATTAATTCCTATGCATCTGATGGTTTTTCTATATTTTTTTCTCTGAATATTCTTAAGCCTAGATCTAAAGATGCCTCCTATTTCTGCTGTCTTTTATCCATCTCACATTACTGTGAGAACACGCTCAATCCAGCTTGTTATCCCAGGGAGGAGGAGAGACATGTGGAGCATGTGGAGCAGAGCTGTTTCAGTCAACCCATAGGCCTACAGTGATGCATGAGTAACAATAAGTGCATGAGTGGAAATAAGTAATTGTTGTTTGGGGTGATTTATTATGCAGCAATAGCCAATAGATACAATGTGCATAGATAGATATAAGTATATTTACTCACACACTCATTATATATATACATATATATGCAAATGTGTAAATATATATGCTCACACACACAAGTATGCTCTCTATATATGCATAAAATAGGTATATAAACCAAAATCAGAAGCACAATGTCCTTTAATCTGTTCTTTCAGTGAATATATTACCACGCTTGTATCAAGTATAAATAAATATTTCCATTTATGTCTTTCTGCGAGAATATGAGATTGGGTGAAAGCAGATACCAATGTATGCTGCAGCCTGGCCAGAATATAGCCCACAGTAAGAACTAAAAAAATACTTGCAACTAAATTAGAATTTTCAATAATGCAATTTTAATGGCTGTACTTTATTCCATTATATATATGCATATGTAGTAATATATCTAATCGGTCCCCAATTTTTATTCCTGTTGAAATCATTGTATAGTCATATAGTTAATACTCTGATTTTTTCCTTTGGAAAGACTTCTAGGAGTAGAATTTTGGATCCAAAGTTATAGAAAGGACAGCTATTTAAATAAAAACCTTTCTATCAGCAGCTTAGAAATCACAATTTGGAAAATGGTTTTTGTTTTGTTTTTTTCCTCTAATACGGCCTTTCTAGATTAAGGTGAGAAAAAGAGTGGTCTCAGATTTTTCCTTAGAACAAGGAAAGTTTAATAGTAAACATTTTCCCCTTAACATCAGGAAATTAAGCTGTAACCACATTTTGTTCTTTTTCTCTTTCTGCTTCTTTGGCTTCCTTTCATAGCCAGTCAATGAAGATCTTTTGAGGTTTCTTATGTGTGAACACTTATTGTATTAACATCTTCTGTAAAGGTTCTATTCTGCTCTTCCATTTCACATTCAAGCAGGCATATGGAATAACAGTGTAGAGACTATAAAATCATAGGCTGAACCTTTCAAAGACAGTACCACTCAAAGCCAGAGAGAAACAATCTCACCTGCTTTTGTGCACACCCCTATTGTCTGGCTTGAGGGGACCTATCATTGCCTTTCATTTGAGAGAGGTTTTAAAGCAAAGACCAGGAAGTTGACTAGAGGCACAGAGGACTTATTAGCAATCATATGAGAGGGTACTAATGCTGAAGAACTTATACACAGTATTTTACTGAGGATACCCTTTAAAAGGGGCCCTAATTGCGTCTGAAACTCTTCCTTCCTCATCTCTAGGGATCATTCTACAATGTAGACTTCATGGTGAACAAAGACACTTGCTTTATAGTTTTCTTTGTAGTACCTGTTCAAAGTATAATAGGCTTGTCAATCCATGGTAATGTTATTCCCACATTCTGCTAAGCACTGTATTTATTATAAAACATAAATGATGGTGGGCTGACAGATTTTGTCAGTACAGACACTGGATTTTAACTATGCACAGCCTATTTTAATTGATATGTATTTTTATCGTTTAAAAAACTTTTGTTGGTTGTTTCCCAAATGTGACTAATTTGTATTTTAATGCTGATATTATGTTTAGTTCAGGGCTGTAGCTAAGGAAATATAATCAGGAGAATTTGATTTTTCTTTGAAATAGGTATGTGATTTGTAAAGATTAGAAAAAAAGAGGGGGTGGGCTTCTTTGAGTTTTAAATAACTGTAATTTTAGCCCACTTTTGATATCACAATTGTCTTGAACTAATTTGAATATAACCCCTTGTAGCAGGGTTGAACCTTTTTCTCCAGGAGCACAGTTCAATTCTGTATTTAGAATAAAAGCTTAAAGGATTTAAAAAATGTTTCTAACTGTGCCCCTCCCCCAACACCCACAAAGAAGGCCATGTCTGGTCACTGTTGTACAGTTATGCTTGCAAGCAACTTAGATCAAGCCAAATTTATAGTTGGAAGTACCATATTTCAGTAAAGATTTTTCCATTTATGTACAAACTTCAATTTAATAAAAAGGCCACTGGATTTTGAACAAATTAGAAGGGGAACATGAAAAATGATACTCTCTATTTCTGCTGGAAATATTGGAGACATGATTCAAAGATTACCCTCATCCTCTCCCCCACAAGAAAAAAACAGATGTATATGCGTATTCAAAATGATATGAATTGGGGAAATTATTCAGATATTTGGCCTGAAATACTCCAATATACTAGATAAAAGTGTTTTGGTACTTTTGGGCTTGAATTATTGAAGTAATTGAACCAATTCACCATTTTACTTTGCCTCTGTAAATATAGCAGTACCTTAATTATACTCCAATTTACAGGGCTTCTTTTTCTCTACAGACACTTAGGAATACTGGATTTCAAACCAGAAGATCTGGTTTGATCTTCTTTCACCCTGATTACCCATGTGACCATAGACAAGCCGCTTTACCTTCACTGGTTCTGTTTCTTGAACTAGATAAAGACTATAAAACATTCTCTGCACATTTAATGAAATTATGACAAGGCTAAATAGCATAACATAAAGAGCTGAGATTTATTGATCACCACATGTTTTATATACACAATCTCCTTTAATTTTCACAAAAATCACAATTATGTAGAAGAACTGATGTTCAAAGAAATAAAAAAGTGTGAAACTCACACAGCTAGAACTGCACAGAGCCCAGACTCAAACCCCAGACTCGAATTCCAATGTATATGTTATATGACTTCTAATGAGGCAAACTCATGCACATATAAGGAATTATTTTTCATATGATTCCAGTTCGTGCAATGAACCAGGAAACCTACAAAGAGTTGAGCAAACTCCCAAACTGGTGGGTATTTAAAATTTATAGATTTTTCACCTTTTTTCAGCAATGATTCTAGGACATTTGAACAAATGACTCTTAACTGTGTCACTGCTGGGGCTGTCACCACATGTTCATGAAAGACATGTGAAACCTGTTAGCTTTGGCACCATCATCAATAATAACTTTGCCATTTCCCTCAGCTTGGGAACCAATCCCGGGGGTTGGATTTACTAAAACCAGCACAAGGTCCCTTATCTAATCAGAGCTAGACTTAGCCATATTTCAATGCATTTGACACGAAATGATGTAATAGTCTTAGCTGAAAATGAGATATACATTTGACGTTTGAATATCACATAGTAATATGATTGTCAACTGAATTGCAAATAATAAGTTTAGTAAAAGTATAGTTTAAAATAAGGTAAGATTTTACTCTAGAGTTTTTCTCCATTGGTCACCATGCTACTTTCTCACACACATGCATTTATGTGTTGACATACTTATATACTTACTCACTTATCTAAGAAATAATAATACGCCTGTGAAAACAACCAGGTTGTGTCTGTTTTAAATACAGAGAAGTCACTCTTTTCCATGATCAAGATTTTCCCATATACTGATGAAAAAAAATAAAAATATTTCTGTTTGGATTCCTGCAGTGAAAATTTTCCCATCTGTTCACCATCTCTTTATTCTGTGAATATTTCAAAGGTAACAAAATAGCATGTGCCATCCTTTATAAGTTTCTACCAAAATTCTCACCAAACAGACTACACAAAATGTATGCAAAATAGGCTGCTTACTATTTGCATAACTTAAAAAGGGAATATTTGCAACTAAGGGTTTCAAAAGAAAATATTTGACTTTCTATAAATAATAATAAATAATAATTAATAAAATTTCATGAAATATAGATGCTACCAATATGCTAATTCTACATTAAACTATTGCTAGAAAAAACTGCAAACAGAGGTCAATCTTTGACAGATCTAAAAATACAACCATGTGGATCAAATTTTCCAGTCACAGCTCATCTCTGTAGATTTTCTTTCCCTTGTAAAAAATCTTGCTGTTTCTGCAAAGGAACTAATTAGACTGTCCACTATAGTGCTGAGCAATGTATTTCTGAAAATGAGCTTCAGCTGACAACAATCCAGTCTATTTGTTGTTGTGTGTGTGTTTTAATCTGTGCAACACCAGCTTTTAGGCCCTACATTTTATATTTGACAATTTGCCTTCGCATAAACTCTCTTGCAGTGGCAGCTGCTTGAATTTTCACGTAAATGGTATTCCAGCTGAGAATTCTATCAATATAACCATGTCACTGGAACATACATTTTTTAAACCTTTTCTAATGATTAACATGCATTGTCATGTATTGCTCTCTCTAACTTTTGGCTTTTACCTCAGTAAAAGAGTGGTACACATTTTTAGTTCAACTCATAAACTTCAGAACAATTGAGCTAGAAGATGAAACTCTTCTTGTAACATTTTATAACAATATCTTAGAAAAACTTGCTCTATCTTGGACCCAGTTTTCCCCTAGGACTTGAATCACAACTGAAAATACTTTGTTTCTTTACATCACTTCATTACCATTTCACAACATAATGCTGTACTAAAGCTAAGACACTATGGGGGGAAGTACTTTTACTAGAATACATGTTTTATCCATACCAGTAAATCACAAAATATCCTGAATAAGCAAATATGCTAGATAATTGAAGCTTATTCCTTGAAGTCCCCAAATTTTTGTGTTTAAAATACATATATGTTCTCATGGACACAACTGATTGGCTCGTGGTTAGACACCTGACTTGAACTGGGTAATCAGAGTACTTATCCATGATTTTCAAACAGGACTAATACAGTCAGTAGTCCTCAAATTTAGACTGATGGGAGATACAGATTGTGATGCTAACGTACCACTGGCAGTCAGATTACCCACGACATACAGGGAGGCAATCAGCAGTAGGAGAAAATGACGGAGAGGTCAAGGTTTACAGAAAGACAAAAGATGCTAAGAAAGAAGTTCAGATTTTTTATCTACTTACCTCTGAGTCATAGCTTTACTTCTGTCCTTCCTGAGATTAGAAAAGTAGCCTTCTGATGAGTTCCCTTTATTGTGTAAGCTGGTTCTACCTGAATTTCTGTCACGTGAAAGCAAAGAATTCTGATGACATTATCACATATCTGTATTGTCCACAGCTGATTCAGGGAAACTTCTGAACTCTATTGCAGGACAGATGACAGGACAGAACTTTATTGCAGGTTTTATGTGGACCTCAGCCAGTGTGATTTTCTGAAGCAATGGAACTGTTTATAATAATACTTTTCATAAAAATGGCAACAGCATTGATCTTAGATATAGCATTATGTTTTCTTAGATATCTTTACATTGTTTTGATGATGTAGGGTTTGTATGCTACAATGAATTTCCATTATACTCTTCTAATTCAGTGACACCTTCAAGAGCTTTTTTAAATAGGAGAGGCTGTGTCCACACTAAATGACCCCAGACAACAGGGCTTTGTAAGATACTGGGTCTGATTTACAAAGGATTTTCTGTCATTCCCTGCCCCAAATTCAACAGTGAGTGTGAGTGTGTGTGCGTGTGTGTGTGTGTGTGTGTAACAAGATTGATCTTTGAATAATAGCAAAGTTTTGTGAGTGTGAGTGTGTGTGTGTTTGTGTGTGTGTGTGTGTGTGTATAAAACTAGACTGGCCATAATGTGAGCAGTTGACCTTTGGTATGTTATTTTAATATTTGAATGTATCCTCCCTCTTCCAAAACTGGCAAACAGGAAACCTCTTTTTTTTTTTTT
>NW_016107602.1:1855811-1873755 GCF_001604975.1 Cebus imitator
GTCCTGAAGGCTGGGAAGTCCATGTATGTTGCTGGCATCTGGCAAGGGCCTTCTTGCTGTATCATAACATGGCAGAAGGGCAAGGGAGAATGCTAGACAGAGAGGAAATCAGGCCAAACTCATTCTTTTTTATCAAGAGCCCACTATCAAATAACTATCCCACTTCTACAATAACAGCACTAATCCATTCATGAGAGTGGAGCCCTCATGACCTATTTACCTTTTAAATGCCCCACCTCCCAATATCATTACTTTGGCAACTAAATTTCAACATAAGTTTCAAAGAGGACATTTAAACCGTAGCACTAGGTGTTCTTTTAGAATCATTATTGTGATTTTGATCTAACTATAATTGGTTCAATTATTGTTCTATATGTTTTCAGCCTGGAAAAAATTCTGCTTTTAGAAACTTGCTTTCTCTATTGCCATTTACAAAAATTACTCTAAGTGGTGCTCCAGTTTCTTTTTTTTTTATTGCTTTCCTTTGAATGTCACTGAAAACTAAAAAGCTCTATTTGAAAAGTTTCTAGTGTGTGTGGTGTTAAGGGTCATGTAATTTAGGACTTCACCCCAAATGGCCAGTGTAAGAGTTAAAGCCAACTGCAAAGCTTTGGCAGGAACAGTCCTCATAAGAGAACATTCTCAAGTTTGATAATTTGCTGGAAGTGTCATATGACTCACTGAAAGCTATTATATTCATAGGTATAGTTTATTACAGAGAAAGGGTATAGATTAAAATCAACTAAAGGAAGAAGCACATAGGGCAGAGTCCGGAAAAGTATCTAACATGAAGCTTCCATTGTTACTTTCTTGGCATTAATTCTTGACAATACACATGGAGTATTGCCCACCAGGAAAACTCACCCTACCCTTTTGTGTCTAGAGTTTTTATTGGTGTTTAATTATGTGCTGCCCATGTGATTGTGCTTTTCATTTCCAACCCCTTCTAGAGGTCAGACTGACTCGTAGTCTCCAATCTCTTTGGGAAGTAAAACTGTTGTTGCCTGACCCAAAGCATCTATCATAAATTGCCTTATTAGACTGGTGGCTAAAACTCATAGGCAAAGACACTCATATCAGGAATGATATTCCAAGGACCTAGAGATCACTTTTCAATGTTGAGGGCAAAAGTCAGAATTTTCTTTAAATAAAGTTAATTTTCACCCCATAACTAGACAGTAAGTGCATCTATTTTATTTTAAATGTTTTAAAGAAAGACATCTCATTGAATGTTTGTGTTCTCCCTGCCCCCAAATTCATATTTTGAAATCTTAACCCCATTATGATAATATTGGTAGGTGTGCCTTTGGGATGTGATTAAGTCACAGTGCTGAAGCCTCATACATGAAATTAGTACCCTCATACAAAGAAAAATGAAAGAGATTTTACTGTTAGCTATATGAGGATACAACAAGTAGACAGCTGTCTGTAAACCAGGAAGAGTGTCCTCATCAGACTGGATCTGCAGGTGTATTGATCTGGGACTTCCCAGTCTCTAGAACTATAAGAAATTAATGTTTGTTGCTAAAATCACATAGTCCGTGGTATTCTATTATAGCTTGAACTGACTAAGACATTTATCAGTGTTCTCTACAGAATATTACATACAAAAATGCTCTATAAATATTTTTGGAGTAAACAAATCAATGTAAGCACAAAACTTCCTGTTTTTACTAGGATTTCACTACTTTCTTACACTCAAATTTGCTTATCTGCTCTTATAATTTTTTATATGTCTTTAGAAACTCTAAGCTTATTTTATATACAAAATCAGATTTCTGTTTTTAATTTTATGAAATGAGAATCTATAACAGAGTCCTGAATGACAAGTTTGGAGCTGAAGAGCAGCTATCCCCATCCCACAGGGGGACACAGTTCGTCACAGTTGACACTCAGCCTGCTCCACACATTGTATTTTCTGCCATTTTTTCTTTCCTTGGTGGTCATCCCTTCCTAATGGGAATAGTTAAGTAACATTTTCATATAACAATGGTCCTGCCCTATTTGGAGGTTTCAGAGAGAATCTTGCTGAGGTAATAACTAATAACAATTAATTCAGAATACTAAAAAGCAAACATAAAATGCATTTTTAAAAATATACAAAATTGTACCTAAGAACGAACTTAATGATATATCAATCTCTTCAGATAAATGTACAGATTTAAAGCCATTCCAGTAAAATGAATGCTAAAGCTCCTATAGAAGAATAATAAGTGAAATTTGCCATAAAAGGTCATAAAGGAAAAAATGATGAGGGGCACCTTCAAAATTAGATATGTTACTAAAGCTATTATAATGACTCTGGTGTACTACAACCATATGGAGAGACAAATAAATGAAAGGAAATGAAAAACTGAGAAAAAGACTCGAGACACATTCATTCTTTTCCTCAATCCAATTACTTATAGCCAGAGAATATCACATGAAGCAAATTTGAAATTCATACCATATTTGAATGGACACAAATGAATTGTTTTGCATACTGAAGTCAAGCAAGAGACATGAATAAATAGACTTAGATAATCAGAAAGAACATGTGCTTACTAATATGATATAAAGGATCCATCTTCGCTAGTAAAAAACAATGGTTTAATCATTGGGAAGTGGAATGGCATAATTTGTTGATTAACTGGAAAATATAAAGCTTTCTTCCTATCTTATATTAATTTAAAAATTGCAGATGGATTAAAATGTTATAAAGAACATAGTTTTAAAGTCATAAAACAAGTATAGATGAAAATATTTCTTGGTAGAAAGGCAAACAATTAAAAACAGAATTGTTAACAAATTCAAATACATAAAACCAAAAATGATTCTCATAAATTATCAAAAATAAATAATGGCAAACTGGTAAAATAATTTTAAAATAAGGTAAAAATAAAGAACAACTGTTATGAAAATCCTTATAAATTCATAAGATATTAAGAAATATTGATACAAGAAAATAGGCAACTCATCATACAAATTATGAACAATATAACATTTGCATCACAATAAATCAAAGAAGTATATATTAAAATGTTAATAAATGATTTCTTACATATAACATTGGTACAAATAAACAAAAAGTTAATATTTCGTATTGGTAAAGGTGGTAGGAAATAAGGAGAGTCATATACTGTTTTCAGGAATGTAAAATAACGCTGCTTTTCTAAAGGTCAATATGGATAATATTTAGCAAAAGCCTTAAGAATATTCACACATTTGAGTTAACATCCACATATCTAGGAATGTATCCTAAGAAAACATTTTGAGCTATTAAAAAAGATTTGTGCTCACTTTTTTTTTCTTTGTAACAAAAATATTCAAGAATAGGCTGAGCATGGTGGCTCCTGCCTGTAATCCCAGCATTTTGAAAGGCCAGGATGAGAAGATTGCTTGAGGCTGGGAGTTTGAAATCAGCCTGCAGAACATAGTGAGACCCTGTGTCTAAGAAATAAAATATGTGCATGCCGGGCGCGGTGGCTCAAGCCTGTAATCCCAGCACTTTGGGAGGCCGAGGCGGGTGGATCACGAGGTCAAGAGATCGAGACCATCCTGGTCAACATGGTGAAACCCCGTCTCTACTAAAAATACAAAAAAAAATTAGCTGGGCATGGTGGTGCGTGCCTGTAATCCCAGCTACTCAGGAGGCTGAGGCAGGAGAATTGCCTGAACCCAGGAGGCGGAGGTTGCGGTGAGCCAAGATCGCGCCATTGCACTCCAGCCAAGGAAAAAAAAGGGAAACCCCGTCTCTCGAAAAAAAAAAAAAAAAAAAAAGGAAAATATGTGCTTTTTAAAATTAAGACATTATGTATATATGTATATATATAAATGTATGAGTTCTATACATTCAGCAATGGAAGTATGGTAAAATCAATAAGTTATGATTAATGAATGAATTAAACATAACCATGAGAAAGTGTATTGAACAAGTATTGTAAAAGTTTTGTGATAAATATATATATATATATATATATATATTTGTCCAATTATATAAATAGAAAATTTACTAGAAGAAAGTACACAAAATATTAGGAGTAATCTGTAGATTTTTTCTACTTTAACACATTTTTAATTCAAAATTTTTCTTTTTATTTATGTTTTCTAATTACAAAAAATGATACATACATACACAAAACGCTGATTAACCTACAGCCTCAAGTAATTTCATTTATTTTTCCAGAAGTATATTTTCTGTGTGTATCTCTATAAATTTTACATATTAAATATGTATTCTATTGCCACCAGACATAAAGGCTATTTTAATGAGTGCTGATCCAAAGGAAAGATAGTAATTTTTATTTAACAATCATAGGTCAAAATATTAAGGGCAGTAACTATGACAAGCCCATCTTCAGAACTGAGACCATATAATGATATAGCAAAGAAAGTTATGTTGCTTGGTACTCAGATAAATCACTAACATTTACTATCCCCTTCTCACCCCTCCCCAAAATAGATGATCTTGGTTCTCACTGAGCACCCTCAGAACTTAATAAAATGCTTTAGTGGAAGTACAGAGAGTATGCTTCCAACAATGACTATGCACTTTACTAGGGAAAAGATGTATTCCCAGTCTTTGTGATTTTGCTTTGAACACACAAAGTTTTTACATAAATTGCTACTCATTTTTAAACAGAAGAAACATATTGAATGTCAACTGAGACTCTACTCTCACTTTATGAGGAGGAAAAAACAGTGGACAGAGGTACGGATCAATGATGGATTATTCGGAGCTTTGTACGACACAGCTGCATATTACCGGCATTTATGAATACCACATGTCCACAAGTTTTTGTAATGTGAGGAATATGTGAGAAATGGAGAATTTACTATAATAAAAGAGAAACCAATGTTACTTTTAAATTGAACTTTAAAACGGGCTGACTTGCCACAAAGAGTATTTGGACTTTATGCTCAAAAGCTAAGCAAATGGTTCAACATTTAATTTTTAAAGATGATTAGCCTACATGTTTTTGATAGTAGTAGGAAGAGCAGAGTCACTTAATTGTTTAACCCTTCTTAGTTGAATGTCTCCTATGTAAAATGTACTGTGCTCAACTCTAGAGGTCTAGTGAGGAAGGTTCTTTGCCCTTGTGGAGCTCATCGTCTGTCTAGAATGAAGTATAGGTTTAAAATTTTCCAAAATATTTTACTGTGGTAAATGCTGTCACAGAAGTTATAGGAGCCATGGAAACACAAAAAAATTAAAACGATGCCCAGAGGAAGTGATGTCTATGTTAAGAACTGCAGGATGAATAAGATAAATTTGTGAGATTGGGAAAGAGAGGTATCTTTAGTAAGAAGAGAATGTTCCAGCAAAATAAAATTTCCATCATTCCTAGAAGTAGAAAGACATATGCCAGATTTAGAGATCTGAAGGCAATTTTCCATGGCAGAAGAACGCAGAGATTTGATTGCACAAGTAAGTAGGGCAGATGGTGAGTGGCTCTATCAGCCCACGGAAAGCAATTAGAACCTAATCCTGCAGGCAGTGCTGGTGGGGCAAGTGGCAGATTAGATTTTGAATTACAGATCACAGTGCTGGGGGTAGAGAGGCCACTGAGGAGGTTGTTGCAATTCTCCAAGTGGGAAATTATGTGGTCTACAATGAGAGGAGGCAGTGCAGATAGAGAGAGGCAGGGAGATTTCAAAGGTAAAAAAAGACAAGTCTGAGTTGACTGAAGATTGCTGAGGAAATACTGGACTCCAGGGTGAGGCTAAAAGTTCTGGCTTTGGTGCATGGCGGTGAGGTAAAAAAACAAGCAAGCACAATATGTGGGGAAAGTATGATGATTTGACATTGGATAAATGGATTTGAAACAACTTCTGAGGCATCATACAGAATGCACCGAGGCCAACTGTATACATAGATGGAAAAAGAGACACTACAAAAGAGAATGAGGAACTAAGTGTGGTAAGAAAGAAGCCAGAAAATTACGGGTCTTATATTAAAAAACACTCTTCCCTCTCCAAATCTTAGTATATGTGTCATACATAAGAATGACTAAATATATATTTTCTCAGTTTGTTGAAATATAATTTATATAACATTAAATTCACCAAATTTGAGTGTACAGCTTAATGATTTTGCCAAATGCATAGAGCTGTGTAACTATCACCTCAATCTTGGCATAGAACATTTCCACCATGTCTGAAAGTTTCCCTGTGGCCCTTCCCCATCGCACCACCCCCACTCCTAGCCCCTGACCACCACTGATCTTCTTCATCACTGTATTTTTGCCTTTTATAAAATTTCATATACAGAATAAACAGCCTACAGAATAGGAGAAAATATTTTCAAAGTATCCATCTCACAAAGGTCTAATATCCAGAATCTATAAGGACTTAAATTAACAAGCAAAAGACAAACAACCACATTAAAAACTAATAGGCAAAGGATATGAACAGGCACTTTTCCAAAGAAGACATACATGTGGTCAACAAGCATATGAAAAAAAAAAAAGGCATATGCTCAGCATCACTAATCATTAGAGAAATACACGTCAAAACCACAATGAAATACCATCACACAAGGGTCAGAATGGTTATTATTAAAAAGTCAAAAATTAGCAGACACTAGTGAGGTTGTGGAATAAAGAGAGTGCTTATACACGGCTGCAGAAATGTTCACCTACTGCGGAAGGTGTTTGGAGAGTTCTCAAAGAGCTTAGAACAGAACTGCCATTCAACCCAGCAATCCATTACTGGGGCTATATCCAAAGGAGTATAAATCATTCCGCCTTAAAGACACATGCACGTGAATGTTCATGGCAGCACTTACAAGTGGGAGCTGAACATTGAGTAGATGTGGATATAGAGAAGGGAATAATAGATGTTAGGACCTACTTGAGGGTGGAGGGTGGGAGAAAGGTGAGGATGGAAAAACTATCTGTTGAAGAAATAGCATTTGACCCAGCAATCCCATTATTGGGTATATACACAAAAAAATATAAACCATTCTAATATAAAGACACATGCATGCTTATGTCATTGCAGCACTATTCACAATAGCAAAGACATGGAATCAATGTAGATGTCCTTCAATGGTGGACAAGATAAAGAAAATGTGGTACTACTTTTCACCACTCAGTAGTATTTTTTTATATGGACACATCAAAATTTGTTTATCCAATCACCAGAGAATGAATATTTGGGTTGCTTAACTATTATGTATAAGGTTGCTGTAAACTTTTAAAAAACAATTCTCTGTGTGAACATATATTTGGATCTCTCTTGGGGTAAATACGTAAATGTAATATTGCTGGGTTTTATGGTTCTTACTTCATAAGAAACTACCAGCCTGTTTTCCACTCTGGATGTATATTTTACATTCCCATCATAGTGTAAAAATGAAAAATGTTCCACATCCTTCCAATACCTGATTTTATCAAGTATTTAAGATTTAGCCATTTCCATATATGGTATTTCATTATAGTTTTAATTTGCATTTCTCTAATGAGTAATTATTTGTTTAAATATAATTTTCTTGTATTTGGATATGACATCTTTCTCTAGGTTTGGAAAGTTCTCTGTTATTATCCCTTTAAATAAACTTTCTATGCCCATCTCTTTTCCTGCCTCCTTTTTGAGGCCAATAACTCTTAGATTTGCCCTACTGAGGATATTTTCTAGAACCTGTAGGCATGCTTCATTGTTTTTTATTCTTTTTTTTCTTTTTATCTCCTCTGAGTGTTTTCAGTAGCCTGTCTTCAAGCTCACTAATTCTTTCCTCTGCTTGACCCATTGTGCCGTTAAAAGACTCTGATGCATTCTTGAGTATGCCACTTGCATACTAACGGGTAAATTTAAGAGTTATTGGCCTTAAATAGGAAGTAGACAGAGAGAATGAGAGAGATAGGGGTAGAGAGTTTATTCAAAGGGATACTATCAGAAAACTTCCCAAACTTAAAGAAAGATATCAACGTTTAAGTACAAAAAGTTATAGAACATCAAGCAGATTTAACCCAAAGACTACCTCAAGGTATTTAATAATCGAAGTCCAGTGAATAATAATAATACTTAACTCTGAGTCTCATGGGTGAGCATCTCAATCTAAACTGATTTTAAACAAATAGGGAATGTGTCTGTTCACTAGCTGGAAAGCGTAAGTGGTGGGACAAAGCCCATTGAATCCAGAGGTCCAAGGCTGTCAGTAGTCTCCCTTTTTCTTATATCTTTAGTTGTCTTTCTTCCTTCTCAGGCTTCCTCCAGGTGGTGGCAAGATGGTTGTTGGCAACTCAACTTTTATTTCAAAATCTTGGCAAAATGAGTAGACAAAAGGAATCTTTTTTAAATAATTGTTCTAGTGGAAAATGTCTGAGTCTTGTGTGGGTGATTTAACCTTTTCTAAACCAATCACCGTGACTGGGAGAAAGTGATATTCTAAACCAGCCAGGTCTTGAAAATCAGTACATTGTATTAGACAGTGAGGATTCAGAGCTCAATAGGATAATATGATCTTTGATCTTTCAGATTTTGTAAACTAGTTTTACTGTAGGACGAATCACAAAGGAAGATTGGTCAATTGCATTATTCGGTTAGTGATCAGGAAGAAGGAAGGTCACAATGTGTTTTTAACGTTTTGACACTTTCTTTAATATCCTTGCTTGCTACTGTAATACACTGTGCTACAGTCGCACAGTGGGTTAACAGGAAAACAGGCAACAGGTGAGCAAGCTTTAAGAAAAGAACAGTAACAGAAAAACACTAAATCATTACACTAAACAAATTACATGAATATAAGAGAAAAATAGTACTAGCGTTTTAGTATTAAAAGACACCTCTGTCTTTTTCCTCTTTCATAATTAATACACTTACGTGGTCATGTTTGAATAATATGTGACAATGTCGATATTTTTGTTTGTGAAGTATGTCCAAGACTGGACAGTTGAATACTTGAAGGCTGAAAAAAAAAAAGTACCTTTTGATTTTTGTATTCACATAAGGCCCCGGATATAACCTTACCCATATTAACATCTCAATGAATTATTTACTGAATGTATGGATGAGATTCTATTTATTCCTCATTTTGCAAATGAGAAAATTAATGCACAGAGAGTTGTTATTTGCCCAAGAGCTTGTGAGAACCAAGTTTTAAACCCAGGCAACCTGATTTTTCACTGCTCTAAGCTGTCTTTCTTTTTTAAAAAATAAACTTGCTGAAATACTTTGTTAGAGAATGAGAAACAAAACAAAATTGTATATTTTAACAGTCAAAAGCAATTGGTCACCCAGGAAGAGAAAGATTATAATTACCTTAGAAATGGTCAAAGCACAAGGGTATTATCCATTAACTGGATGAGTCAAATGATGATGCAAGAAAAAACCTTCAATGGTGATCTAAGGCAGTCACCTGAGTGACTGTTAGTCTATAAGAACTCTGTGAAATGATTATCTCTTTGTTCTTAGGTAGCCAAGCAGAAATAAACAAAATCAAGTGATAGGTTGTTTCAACTATTGATGATGCAAAAAGACCATTCTTAGTTCCTTAGACAGCAAATTACTTGATATACAATAAAGCTTAGTAAACCTCAGCTGTTACTGTACAAGAAACCCAAGGCTTTAACAATAGCAATAGCAACAGCAGTAGCAGGAAATAACTACAGAACCACCGCTAGAGCAACCTGAGACTCCTGTTTGCAACTGTATGAGGATATATATATATTTTGCTTGTTTATCTCTTTGATCTGTGACTATTGCTGTTTATCTTAACTCCTACATTTGAATAGCTTACGTTGAGTTGTTAATAATCAGGGATGGCTCCAGGAAAAATTGTAATTTAAGTAAAATTTGTTGCTTCTTTCCTTTTTTTGTGTTGTTTTAGTATACTTTTCCCCTGAAACCCAAAGTTACACTACCTTAAATAATAAAACAATTACTTCACTCATGTTAGAGAAAGTTCAGAAGTTGGACACTCTTTTGAGTTGATCAGTTAGCTTGCAAGATTATCACAGATCTAGTTTGTATTTTTCTCTTTGCTCTGGTAGTCCCTGTGTTAGTTTGCTTCTGGAGCTGATTCTCTTCTTGGTCATAGGATGGCTGTCAGTAGCAACTAGCATCCTTTATTCATGCATCCAGGGATGCATCAGTTAGATGTAGAATGAGTGAAAGAGTGTGGCTATCTGTGACAGCATCTTGAGAAATTGAAGGAACATATCACATAGAAATCAATTATTATAGCTCACCAAGTGCTTGATACAATAATGAATAAAATTACAGTTAAATTCATAGGCCATAAATTGCAAGGCTGCCTAATTTTTGAGTTTTAATTTTGTTAAGAAAAATGTATGTGCCTATTGCCATAAAATTTGTTATATCTATAATTTGTTTATTGTCATCATAAAAGCTTCAGCTTATTTTTGAGTAAAAAAGGAGCATTTTCCTGTTATATCAATTTTATTTTATTGTTATTTTCCAACTACTGTTGACTTGAATCACTGAGGCATTAGTTAGAATGTCCTTCAATCTGTTGTAGAGAATTGTATTTGCTCCCTTAACATTATGAACACTTTTTTTTTATTAGAGGCTAATTTTGCTAACCAACCTTGTGACACATAAATAATGACCACACACTGTTCTTAATGGCAAGTCAGTAGGTAAGAGGTGAACATTTTCTTAATGAGTCAGAAATATATTTTGAAAGCTGTTCTCTTCATGTAAGGAATTGCAACTAACAATTAAAATGAGTGACTAACAGATTCGTTTAAAAAAACCCAATGCAAAATCTTATTGGTCTGTACCGAGAAGTCTTCAGCATGTATCATTAGCTAGCTAAACACACACACACATGCACACACACACAAATTTTACTAGTATGTAAGCCACAATTATCTGAGAATGGTCTTAGTCAATTTATAAGTTTATTTTGCCAAGTTTGAGGACATGCCTGGAAGAAAAGAGCATTGAATCACAGAAGCAGTCTGTGTTCTGTGCCTTTCTCCAAAGATGATTTTGAGGGCTTCAATATTTAAAGGGGAAAAGCAGGCTAGCGGGGAAAGAGGGAGGGTATGGTCATCCACATGTTGCGAGAGAAAAGAAGAAGGTGGGGGATTCGTCGGTTATATGTTTTTCTTGAGCTGAGTAAACTGGCACTTTACATAATTTAAGGTGAACATAGAGTCACTCCCTGTGGAGATATTTAACCTACTATCTGTAGCTATCTGCTTAGAAACAAAAGAAAAGGCAGTGTCTTGTGCGACTCAGCTTTCAGCTTAACTTTTTGCCTTTTGGCATAGTGAATTGGGTTCTCAGGTTTTATTTCTATTTTCCTTCCACAAATATGAGGTTAAAAAGTGTTATATTTTACCTATCAGCTATATTCTGGTTTGTGAAATCTTGAATTAAATGAGATTGCTTTTACCTCTCGGGTTAAATGCTATTGATTATATAAGAAGCTATGGTAGCTACCGTCAAGGACTTTGCCATCTATTTCAGAAAACAATATCCATCCATGAACAACAGATAACAACATAAACTGTGAGTAGTCAATCCCAAATTCTGTGTTGGAGATTTTAAGTGCCATGGGGAGCACTCCAATAAACCACTGAGGCTCAAATGTTACTAGTGGTCATTGTCACTGACAACGTTCCATCCAGAAATTTCAATAAATGGAAATAACGAATCATGGTGTATTTGGCGTTATGACCTGCATTCAAAAACAAGCAAAGGGACTTTTACAAATTATGTATTGAAATTGCAGGTCATATGTTTCAAACCAGAGTTAATGTAAAAGAGCAATGATTACGCTGAAATCAAAAAAGAGAGAAGAATCTGTAAAATGATTTGGAAAACACAGTTGTATAACACAGTGAGTCTTGTGACTTTTTATGAAATAAGTATTATAAAATATATAAATTCTAAATATCTGACATTATAAATTATTTATAATTCTGGTTCAATATCAGCTGATATATACATATATATATATGAGTGTTATTTTATTTTTTTTTTAAGAAAAATAAAATAGAATTTTATACTTCTGGGAGATAAAGATTTTTTAGCTAGCAAGTCAGATACTTTGGATTGTCAGCCAATGGTGCCAGGGGTTTTGGGAGATCCAAGACATAGAACATGCAGTCCTTGCTTATAGATGTTTATAACCCGATATGGAAAAAATAATGAGACCTTTGAACTGTCAGGAAAGCAGTAAAAAAAAAAAAAAAGTAATTCATGTCTTGTTGTGAAATGTTCACTAATTCCAACATGGTTTTAACAAATCTAAAGTAATTTTGCTATTATTTGTTTTACTTGCCTAATTACAGATACAGGCTACACCAGCGTATTCTGAGCCCAGGGAGTATTTCATTTGACAATGATTTTCTAACATTTATTTATTTTACTTGAGTCTAAGAAGTAATACCGTACTAGGAGCAGTGGTAAGCTTCAAAGACTTTCTATCGAGATTTCAGAAGAAATTCTTTAGAATATTTTTATGCACCTGATTCTAGGGATCTTAATGAGTGCTCCTCCCTCTGAACCCTTGTTCCCACTCTGCGCAAAGGTCAAAAATAGCTATTTTGAACTTTTTATTAGGGTTTGTTCTATCTGTGTGTGTGTTTTTTTTTTTAGAGTTGTTGCTGTGACATTATGGTTTAAAAGGCCTGCAAAGAATACCTGTCTGACTTATACCTTGCTGCAATCTCCTTACACTTTGGGGTTGACTTATAAATGAAAGAAAAGGAAAAGGGGAAAACAAGAAAAGCAAGTAAGGATGAGTAGGAAAAGGGCTTTGGAAGGGTGAAAAAGTCTATGTTTTTGTTTTTGTTTTGTTTTCAGGTGAAGGAAGGAGAAGAAAAATAATCTGCTCTTTTGCCCAGATCACGAGTCTTGAACTTTCGGTGGAGGTGAAAATAAAAAACTCCTGGCCCTCCATCTCTGCTCTAACCATGAGACTGCCATTTCCTGCTTAGTTTTCAGAAATATATTTCATCGACCCTAAACTTGTTTGATACATAAAATGAATTTAATAATCCTAGGTTCATATAAAAATAGAATAAGATTTATCAGACAAAAGAATTTCCTGACCAAGGATGCCCTGCATTACCTAAGGAACATACCCCAAACCACATCATTGCTTTAACGGTGCCTTTTAAAAATTCCTGACCTCCCCGGCCGGGTGCGGTGGTTCACGCCCATAATCCCAGCACTTTGGGAGGCCGAGGCGGGTGAATCACGAGGTCAACAGATCGAGACCATCCTGGTCAGCATGGTGAAACCCCGACTCTACTAAAAATACAAAAATTAGCTGGGCATGGTGGCGTGCGCCTGTAGTCCCAGCTACTCGGGAGGCTGAGGTAGGAGAATTGCTTGAACCCAGGAAGTGGAGGTTGCGGTGAGCCGAGATAGCGCCATTGCACTCCAGCCTGGGTAACAAGAGCTAAACTCCGTCTCAAAAAAAAAAAAAAAAAAAAAATTCCTGACTTCCCACCACTTCTATCCTGACAGATTTTTCCTGTCTTAGCAGTATACTCTGTCTTATTCCATCAAACAGCTATCAGCTGCATTATTTATTCGGGTAAAAACAACAGGAGTGGAGATGAGGGACTCATCAATTCCAACTCAGACAGAAAAATGACTACGCTTATCGGCTTTGGAGTTACTTTCTTTTTCACTTCCTAAAACACCCCACATATTCATGCTCATGGGATGAACGTGGTAACTTTCTGATTGCAGGTCAACCTAACGATTGTGTTTGTCAGTTCAATACCTTTTATAGCCCTGCCCCTATGTTCTTCTGGAGCTACTGTATGTACCTGGGGTTTCACTCTTTGGTCTTCTAGTTTTACGTCAGAAGCGAGGGTTTACCAAAAGTTCCTGCCCCATCCTGGCTGCAGCATTTCCTTGTTTCCTCAAGTAAGTCAGAGCCCTGTGAGAGGAATTGCTCTGAGGGGTAGGGGCTGGGCTCAAGTGTTTTAATGATAGGTTTAGGGTAAGCTGGATGTGTCCTTCAAGACTAGCCTGAGCACAGTAGGAGTGGGGATCTGAACAAGATAGGCAACAGAGCAGAATAGGGAAAAACTACTCTGGAGGCAACCTAGGCAACTTAATACTTCTCTGACCCTCTGCCCTCTCCCCTCATCCAAAACGCCCACGCAGAAACAATAATGCCCACGCTACTTACCTCACTGATGTCATGGTGATCAAATTTCATCCTGCATGGCAAAATCCTTTTAAACCCTTAAGCACTTCGCAAATTATCAGCTTTTATTAATATGAATTCCCTGAACACCGTTAAGCTGTTTGCCCCAACACTGTGACTGTGGAGCTAGCTTTCTTGGGTCCAGTTACACAACCCTCTTTCTCCCTGCTACAAAGGTAGCATAAGATGTCTATGGATATCCGTGATAAGAAGGTTGCTGTCTACTGCCCACTGTATTGCCTGATTAAAACAAAAACCCATTTGTGATCATTTTCCTTTTCCTTCACTCTTCACTCTGTGAAGGTTTTTTTGTGATAATTTGATCCTGGTTGTTTAGAGTTATCTCAAGGTGTTTCTCTTGCAGGAAAAGTATCAAGACATCTGTGGATGAGTGCTAATGTAGTCGCTGGCAACCTCTCTTCCATTTCCTGATTGGCCTATTGTTTACCTAATTGCCAGTAATAATATTTCATTGTGTAAAGAATGTTGGCACCAGAGGCCCAAGTTCCAGTTTATTGATGGCTCAGAGCTTATGAATTGATGCCCTCAGCAGGTTGCTGCCCTGATGAATGGCAATTACTGTGGCTCCCACAGAGGCAATTGTAGCCTGAGCATTTACTCCTTTCAAATAATTGCCCCTGAGAAGCTGAACAGGTAATTGTAACATCTGAAAACCATGCTTTTGGCTCAGAATCAAAGAGTATTAATCTCCATAACAGAGGTGTTTTGGAATGACCCAAAAGAGTTGTTAAAGAATGGTCTCTGGAGTGTTTAAGAATTGGAGAAACCTTAGTAAGATCCCCCCTCCCTAACACAAATTAAAATGTTGTAAAGACACCCAGATAACAGTTAGGGGTGCCCACCTTTTGATGTTGTAATATTCTATAGTGATTGGTTGATTTTAAAGCATATACCTATCAGTACCTCTCCTTAAAATGCTTCAAACACCTTGCTCTAGCCAGCCTAACTTACCCATTAACCCCCAAAGTGTTATGTGCTTATTTTCATGCAGAATAGCTGTTCATACCACTCTTTAAAGCCATGCAATAAATGTATGCTATGAAAAATAGCAAAAAGAGTCAATTATTTGGAATAAAATTTAATTTTGAACTATGATTTAGGTGAGTTCAACAAGTTTCTAAAGCCCCTTCAACAGAGATTGTGCTAAAATCTTGGTGTCATACATGTCTTCTACAGATGCCTCAAAAGATTATCCAAGTTTGATTTCTGCTTATTTTGGTGCCACGGGAGACTTGAGAAATAACCACATAGTATAGCTTCTTTGCTTAAACTTTACTTTTAGGGAGAATGTTGCACAAAATGAGAGAGCATGTAAAGAAACTAACTCACAATGGTTTGAGGAAAAAAGTGAAAGTAAAAAGAAAATACTGTAAGTATAGAGTCACAGCTATAGCTTTTTAAAAAATTTTTTTCTTTTTAAAAATTTATTTATTATACTTTAAGATCTGGGGTACATGTGCAGATCTTCTGGGTTTGTTACATAGGTCTACACATGCCATGGTGGTGGCTTTGCTGCATCCATTGCCCTGTCATCTACATTAGGTATTTCTCCTAATGCTAGCTCTCCCCAATCCACCCACCCCCCCGCTATTCCTCCCCTAGCCCCCCACCCTCCAGGCCCCGTTGTGTGACATTCCCCTCCCTGTGTCCATGTGTCCTCATTGTTCAACCCCCACTTATGAGTGAGAATATGCAGTGTTTGGTTTTCTGTTATTCACAACTATAGCTTTAAGGTCTTTTGAGTGGAATGAGGTTCAGGCATCTTTAAGAATGGCACTGAGGAAAGGAAGAAACTTTTTAAGAGGGGAAAAGCTTTTCAAAGCAATTGAGGGTATAGAAAGATCATTAACCAGCTTTAAATTCTAAAATACTTCATGTTTAAACATTTTTATAAAATTGTTAGAAATAAGGTCAGTGTACTGAAAAGAGAACTGCTAGTATGTTCTCCTGAAAAGACAATCAAAGCATCATCGTTCAAAGAAAGTGCCAGAGGTTTAAAAAATATTTTAGTATCATCATATTTCAGACTGATTAGTAATGCCAAGAGGAGTAAGTAGAAGACTTCAGAGTAAATTATGAGTCAGTTCAGAGACACTCAACAATTAGAACAAAAACTATGAAATAGTGATTATGGACTTAGATAAATATGGGATAAAATTATGAACGTGAGTAAAATGAAATGCATCATAGTTTTATAAATATACACATGCATACACAACTGGAAGGACCTAAGGATCTCAAGATAAAGAAAGAGTTATCCATATACCCATAACATAAATTACCTTAATCTTTATTTATCTCAAGGTTTTAATACACAAGAATCTCCTTCTTATATAATAATGGTCTTCTTCTGCTAATTAGACTATTGGAACTGACAGGTCTATAGATTCATTGAACTGAACATGAATTTTAGAGAGCATTTGTTCCCACACCTGTCTGAAGGCAGACAAATATCTGAACCAAGAATGACAAACGGGTATGAATTCAGAGGCCAATTTCAGTCCATTTGTAGTTGACTGGCAAGAGCAATGCTTTGAGGTAGATTTGGGAAAGGAGAACTGTGCCTTATTTATAATGTCTGCCATGATGCCATGAAGGAATCTTCTCTGGTCTAAATAGTTCAGGCCCAGGAATATCCCAGACACATACTGGGGCAGATGCTGTCTTGAGTGCCATGCATTTGTCCTTATTAGTCTAAACTATTTAGCATTAAAGTTGGTAGAAATATAGACACTCAGTCAATAGGTACTCTGGAGTATAATTACGAAATACAGGTGTACCTAACCTGGATTCTCTTTCACCAAAATGGTCTCTGACATATTAGAAGATTTTAAAAAATTGGTTTCTATATCCTGAGGAAATCTAAAAGCTTTCAGACTGTAAGCTCTTTGCCCTTCATTCCTTTAAGATTTGGAGATCTGCAAAAAAGTGGGAAAGGGCAGAGGGCAAGAGTCACGTTCTGTAAGTGAACGGCGTCCATGTCAATGGCTGTTCTTACATCATGCTCTTGTCGTTTAGATGGCTACAATAGCATAAGGCTTCTGCCTACTCTATTATTTTTTTCCCCAGGTAACTCTACCATATGCTCATTTGAGCCATGTAACCACAATGGAAATTACAGTCAGTTATCCAATTAGGGTAACTATTTTGCAATTAGCAAACTATTTATACCTAATAGTCGTGCAGCATGAAAAGAATTGCCTATATTAAAGATGTGTTCAATTCTCTTTGTGGTGCACTTTATATGATCACAATAAACTCTGTTGATTCCAGCTCTTTTTCCATAGGGAAAAAGCTATTTGGCATGGTCTCCTACCATAATTTAAAGCAATCAGAGGGCATTAAAATCCTCCATTGAATCCTCTAACCCCGAACTACTTTCTCTCTGTTGCAAAGGCTTGTTCAGTCCTTCTGTGTCCTTTCTTTGCTCTTTCCTTTCCACTTTCACCGTAACACATTCATTCATAAATTCAGCAAACATTTACTGATAATTACCTTTAAACAGTTAGGTAATATGTGCCAGTCACTGCAATAGGTACTTTCTGTTTTTTCTCTTGGTTCTTCGTAGCATTCAACAGATTTCAAAATTACTATTCCCATGTTATGATTGAAGGAATTGAAGATTGAGTTGTGGAATAACTTGCTCAACATCACACAGCTAGAAAACACTCAGTTTGGGATGGGAGTTTAGCTATCTTCTTTCCAGTGATTCCCTCCCATCCCTCCCTCTCTCCTTCTCCCTCTCCCTCCCTTCCTTCCTTCCTTTCCTTCCTTCCTTCTTCCTTCTTTTTTTTTTTTTTT
>NW_016107602.1:1873765-1906358 GCF_001604975.1 Cebus imitator
AAGACAGAGTTTCCCTCTTGTTGCCCAAGCTGGGGTGCAATGGAGTGATCTCAGCTCACTGCAATTCAACAGATTTGCCTCCCGGATTCTAGTGATTCTCCTGCCTCAGCCGCCCCAGTAACTGAGATTAAAATCTTGTCCCACCACACCCAGCTAATTTTGTGTTTCTAGTAAAGACGGGGTTTTGCCATGTTGGTCAGGCTGATCTCAAACTCCAGACCCCAAGTGATCTGCCTGCCTTGGCCTCCCAAAGTGCTGGGATTACAGGAATCAGCCACTGTGTTCAGCCTCAGTGATTCTCTTTCACTTGCAAATCACTGCTTAATATTGTGACATGTATAAGGCGTTATCTAAATTTTCAAGGAACTTGCAAATTAGAAACATACCTAATTCATTATCTAATGTTTTCATGTCCTATATCTACTCATCATATGGTTCCATCCTGCCTCCCATCACTACTGCCACTAATATGTTCCTTTCCTTGTCATCTCATGCTTTGTACCAAATGTCTCTTCATTAACATCATAGACTCTGTTGTATTTTTCCTCACAAATAATCTGCATCAAAATTTTCTTTCTGCTTAAGACCTAATGTACTACTTTAACTGGTTTATATGAAATCCCATGAGTGGCAAAGGGAAAAATGGAATTTATCATTTATTGCACATGTTATTTATTAGTTTATATTACATCTATTCATTCAACAAGCAATCTTTGTATGTGTAATTATTATTAGGCTCTGTCAGAAATACAAAGAAAAATCAAATTTATTTTTTTGAGCCAGGACACTCTTGGGGAAAAGTGAGAATTTAAGGTCTGACACCAAGAACTATGATTCAAAGAAAATAATCATCTTGCAATAAGAGAGGTTCAGACTAAGAATTCATGAAAGGAAATAGCTGAATCAATCAGGAATCATCAAGGAAGAGGAAACATTTGGGATAGACCTTGGGGGAATACATTTGAGGCTTGTGCAAATGGAGAGAAGAGGCTGAGAATGCATGGTAATGATGTAGGCAGTGTAACTAACTGCATGGGGTGTTGGGGAATGCCATGCAGGCCAGCATCACTGGAATTCTGGAGGCCCAGAGCATATTCTGCTCTGACAGCTCTGTGCTCTGCTCTTGGATACCATTGGTGGAGGTTAGTATTTCTCTTTGGTTTTATAACACTGTTAACCTAGTGAACTACACTTATTCAGTTTCTGGAGTTTCCTTAAAATAGTTTGTTTTTCATTTTTCTTTTACCATATCTAAAACCTTTTCTATACTCTGAAAAGTTTTTATTCTATTTGGCCTAGTAAAAGTTGTCACCATAGCTGTGTGCCAATTGTCTTTCCAGTTGGATTAGAGTCTCTTCAAGGACAGGAGAGCATTCTTCTCATCTCACATAAAACAGAGTCAAGTGCTGACTCAGTTGAGGCACTCAGTAAACTCGGAATGCTTTATTAGGTCTTCAGTTACATATGTATGAAACTGTCCACAGAAAATGTAGTTGAAAAATGTTAAATGACTATTTCATATTAATCTCAAATTGTTAGCTATGGAAAAAAGTTAACATCAATTTAAAAAAGGACACCACCAGATAATTCTTGGCACATTCTGCTTCTTCAATCAAAAACACTCATGTTGGATGAATATTGTGGTATGTATCTGGTTTTGAAGATCTGTCTTAGGAAAATACCAGGAAAGGAAAAAATCTTAGTTGCTTCAGTTTTAAAGCACCATTCTCAAGCTTGTGTTCATATCTTATTAACTAATTCGACTAGATCATACGCTTTTTCACCAGAATTATTTTTTACAAATATAAAGAAGTCTATTTCATTTTCCCCATTGAAATTCAACTTTACCAATTCATGTAATATTATTCCAGATTAAAATTCATAATCCAGAACTCCTGGGTAATTTAAACAAATTCTGTTATTAAAATCTGCCTATGGAATCACCATGGCAGAATTAAACTCAACCTGTTAAAAGAATAAGGGAAAACTATCAGAAAAGTTGAGAAACCCAAATACATATACACAACATGAACATGCACTGAATTGATGTGCTACTGATAAGTTTCATAAGCTCTATTGTGTAAGAAAATTAAAGAAAGAAACTTGCATTATTTCCTTCACTTCTGCTTCAACTTGGCTGTATGTGGGGATAGGGAGGCTTTGTTAAGTAAATGACACTAAAGCTGGATATCAAAGAATAAGCAGGATTTTCCCAGGGATAGAGGGCAATGTTAGTTGAAATAAGGAAAAGTTCAAAGTGAAGGTTCCAAAGTCAACAGGATTCTATTGATTACATTGCATAAAGTGTGGACTAAGAATTGTGGGAAAATAATGACTAAATAGTGTCCCCCCATCATAATCTAGTAGAAAAAACATTTACATAATTCTATTGTGAAAAATATAAATGGGATGAGACCAATATAGGAAGGTTTTCCAGATGGAATGAATGGGATTTGACCTAGACCTTGAAAGGTGAGTAAGAATACTGACAGGTGGATTAAGGAGGAAAGGACCTTTCTGGTGAGGAAAGAGTGTGAGTGTGCATATGCCACTGTGACAAGAAAGTAGTGCTCTGGTTGCAAAGTTGGGAAGCAGGGGCTAAATGACAGTGAAAGCTGGAATGGTAGTTTGGAGTCAATGACAGAGTTCTTTGAATTGTAGATCAAGGCACCTCGAACATTGAGTTAAGGAGAGAATGTCATGATTTGATTTCTGTCTTGAGCTTAGTATGTTAAGAGATTCTGGGGAGCTGTCCATAAAGAATGGTTAACTGTCACTGTAGGAAGGACACAGGAAAAAAATGTGCTTAACATCAGGAGACATGGCTGAAGATGAAGCTTGGGAAAGTCTTTCATACCAAGAAAGAAAAAATAGAGAAACCAAGAGACTGCAGAAAGACAGAGAAGAATGTTACTGTACACCAAGTTTTTTTTTTAAACAAAACAAAACAAATCAAAACAAAAAAACACATTCAGATGCATCACCAGGGAACTTGTGGCACCTTGGCCCATTGGATCTTATCAAAGATCTAACATATGTGCTATGCAACTCTCTGAAGTGGGAGGCGATGCAGGACCTATCTTACAGGATATAGGACTCACAACGCTACTCATTTATTCTCTCTTTGACCATCTTATCTAACCCAAAGTTTGCTTAGTCTATGTCTACATAGTCACTCTCTAAAAATTCCTCATATGTCATTTGTCACTTAAACTATAAGAAATAATTCTGTACTTTGGTTTTTAGACTCTTTCTAATGGCATGTACTTATCAATATGAGGAGCAAGAAATGACTAGAACGGTATTCTAAAGGGTCTTAAATGATATATATATTTTTATATTCACACAAAATATTTATCCAAAAAATCTGCTTTTTTTCTGAGACAGGGTCTCACTGTGTTGCCCAGGCTAGAGTGTAGTGGTGGAATCATAGCTCACTGCAGCTCTCAATTCCTGGGCTCAAGCAATCCTCCTGTGTTAGCCTCCCAAGTAGTTGGGACTAAAGGTGCCTGCCACAATGCCTGGACAAAATTGTATTTTTGGTAGATATGTGGTCTCCCTATGCTTCCCAGGCTGATTTCAAACCCCTGGGCTCAAGGGATCCTCCTACTTTGCTCTCCCCAGCTGCTGGGATTGCAGGCGTCACCCACCACACTCAGTCCCAAAAATCTATTCTTTAGGGTACTTTATTATTAAACGGATAATTCATTTAGAACACCATTTTGTATAGTTTTTTTCTAGATATTTGCCCATTTATTGGCCTAAAACAGTTCACATTACTTCATATTTTTTCAGTAACTGTGGGACTATAATAACATCATTATCACTTTTATTCCTGATATTGATTATTAAAGCTATCTCTCTCTCTCTCTTGATCAGTGTTACCATATTGCTATTAATTCTATAGTAAAAATAATATTTGCTTTGTTTAATTTTTCTATTAGAGAATTGTTTCTATTTTATTAATTCTTACTGCCATATTATAATTTCTTTTCTTTAACTTTCTTTGAAATTTTAGTTCTTTTTTTCCAATGTTTTGAGATTGATAAATAATTTTTTAACCTTTCTTCTTTTCTAATATATGCAATTAGGGGTATATATTTTCTAAGCATGGACTTTGCTGTGTTTTAAACGTTTTGATATTTATATTCTATAATCATGTTATATATAATCATATAATCATATAATCATATAATCATATAATATAATCATAAAAAAACCCATTTTTTTATTATTGATTTGTAGCTTTATGCTACTGTGATCAATGAATATATTTTGAATAGTTTCAGTCTTCCAATTTAGTTAAGATTTGCTTTGTGACACGGCAGATGCTCAATTTTGATCAATGTTTCAAGGGCATTTGTAAAGAATATGTCTTTTGTAGGTGTTGGGTATGATGTTTTACATATGCCATTTAGGTCAAATTTGTTCATCCTGTTATCAATTCTTCTATATCCTCATTGATTTGTTTTGTCTATGTGCTTTTATTTGGAGACAGAGTATTGTTCCGTTGTGCAGGCTATAGTGCAATGGTGCAATCTCAGCTCACTGCAACCTCTGTCTCTCAGGTTCAAATGGTCCTCCTGCCTCGTTCTCTTGAGTAGCTGGGACTACAGGTGTGTGCTACCATGGCTGGCTAATTTTTTTTTGTAAAGATGTGGTTTCCCCATGTTGCTCAGGTGGTCTCGAACCCTTGAGCTTAAGAGATCCACTCACCCTAGCCTCCCAAAGTGCTGGATTACAGGTGTGAGCCACTGCACCCATTCTCCATTTACTTTTGTTAGTCTTTGACTGAGGAATATTAAAGCAATTGTAGAGTTTTAATACTTTTTTCTAGTTCTATAAGTTTTGCTTTTGTTAGGTAGAAACATACTTAGAATTTTAAATATTAAGAAATTCCTGTTTTAGTTCTGGTAATGATTCTTATCTTAAAGTCTACTTTGTCTGATATTAGTATAGCTATACAAGGTTCCTTTAGTTTATGGTTTGCAAGATATACATTTCTTTTCCTTCAACTTTTAGCTTTTTTATCTTTAAAACGTGCTTCTTATAAATAGTACATAATTTTGTTGTTGCTTTTCTTTAAAATTCAGCCTGATAATCTTTTTTATTTTTTATAGAATATACTTGATTTAACTTTAATATATTTTCTTATATATTTGGTTTTAAATCTACCATCTAACTATTGTCATATTTGTTACAACATTCCTGCATTCCTCATCCTTTTTTCTTGTCTTAATTTGTCTTCCATTAACTTGTTAATTATTCATTTTTCTTTTTTTTTTTGAGAATGAGAGATTATATACACTTCATTTTTCTACTCTTTTAATGGTTACTCTAGATAATGAAAATTTGTTCTCTTTAAAAATAATCTAATATCAATTGGTATTGTTTCACTCTTCCCCCGAAATGCAAGAAAAAGAATACTTTAACTTCATTTATCACCTTCATGCCTTTTATGTTATCTTATTATTATTTTCATATATTTTAATTTTACAAATGGTTTAAATTCAATAACATATTGTCTTTCATGTTTTTATAAATCAATATTTCCTTAGATTTGCACAATATTTACTCTTTCCATGGTTTATTATTCTTTCTCACATTTCCATGCTTTCTCTGGGATCATTTTCTCTCTGTCAGAGGAATTCCTTCTAGTATTGCCTTTATTGTGGGTCTGTTGATGATACACTTATTCAGGTTTCGCTTATAATAAAATGTTATTATTTTGCATTTTTTGAAGAATATTTTTCTGAGATGTAGAATTCTCAGTTGACAATTATATTTTTTTCCAATATGTTGAAAGTATCACCCCATTGTCTTCTGATCTACATCACTGCCAATGAATATTACTGTTATTAATTTGTAGGAAATAAGTCTATCTTGGTTTGAAGTTTTACGGTGATGAGCCTAAGTATGGTTTAATTTATATTTTGGAGTTCATATCGCTTTTGACTCTGCTTAATGACTTTCTTGTTAGGATTTAGAAAACTAACTCTCCTTTCTATGACACCTGTTAAAGAAAGAAAATAATTATTCAATGATGCTTGATAAAACATGGTAAGAGAGACATTATTCAGGACCACTGGAATAGGAATGAGAATCACTGAAAGGGATTTTTGCAATAGGGGAGTGAGGTTGAGCTCAGCTCCAGATAAAGCATGAGCCATCGGGAATTTTTAGCCAAGGAGCAGTAGAGCGATCAGTGGATGGAAAATTACTGAGGGAAACATCAATGGTAAGGAGGATTCTGACTAAACTGACCTAAGGGAGTTCCTACTAAAGACAGGTCAAGGGGATCAGACATCATGTGGAGGATGGTGAATGATGAAGAACCTGATGTGATATAAAGGATAATTAGATATTGAGGATGAGGGGTCCTGGCTAAACCTACTTAACAGGGTTCTTTTGCTAAAACTGGGTTTATGAGGAAGTGTACAGATGGAGAAAATTCAGAAGCCTGACTAGTTTGACCAAGCAAAAAATCTCTCTCACGCTAATTACAACTTTAGTAGCTTTGTTGTTTTCTCCCCTACCACATGCTAAATTTCCTTTATGTAGTTTTCTGGAGAGTTTTGCTTATTTGTTTACTTTTATCTCTTTTTTCTATCCATGATTCAGTCTGGATATGATTTTTTTCTGATCTGTCTTCCAGTTCAGTAATCTCAGCTGTGTCTTGGTTGATGCTTAACTCATCTATTATGTTCTTAATTTCAATTAGCACATTTTTTATTTCTAGAATTTTTATTTTATTGTTTTTTGGCTTTCAGTTCTATGCTGAAGTCCTCTATATTATCATCTAATTTCTTAAATAAATAAATTATGATTGTTTTAAGGTTCATATCTGATAACTACTGTATCTGCATTTCTTCATTGTTTGCTTTTCTTGTGCTTTTTTCTCTTGGTTTTGGACCATGTGCTCTTTTAGACAGTTAAGGTAGAAATAAATTATTCTAAACCAGTCAGATGGGCTTTAGTCTTTGTGAGGGCCAGTTTCATTCCATTTTACCCCCATACTTAAAGTGTGGCCCTTTGGGGAAGCCCAACTGAAAGCTTGGGGTCTTTTCTGAGGCTCCTTGTTGGTGAGTACTGAACTCCAGTTTTTGCTACCCAGTTCTTCCAAAGATCTATTTAACTTCTCTGCCTCTTAGCTTTTGCTCGTGAATCAGTAAATGACGACAGGGAAATGGTGCAGGACCTTGGGCTCATCTTTCTACTTCTGTCTATTTCCTGTGTCTTGGAAACTTTGACCTTTGTTATCCTCACTGTCTTAATAGCTCCCCAATTCTTAAACACAAAAATTATCTGTCTATCTATCTGTCTGCCTATCTAACTATATCTATCTACCTACCTAGCTACCTACCTACCTACCTGCCTATCCATCTATCTGTGTGGGAAAGAGAGAGATGCATTTGTGTGCATTTGTGTGTCTATGTGTTGCCCAGTTTTTCTTACTTTTGGTGGGAGAGTTCCTCTGCCATATACTAGCCTACCATTAGCAGAAGATGAAAATGCCTGTTAAAAACTCTTAAACATTCACCATTTGTTAAATAATTTTTTTTCTCTAAGAATAGTTAGCAAGAAACCCTGAAATGCAATTCTGAACTGTAAATTGTGTTAATAAAATTTGTTACTAAAACAGAAATTGAGAAAGAAAATGAGGGAGAGAGGGAAGAGTGGATAAATGATTTTGCCAGAGAAATTAGAGAAAGCAAAAGAGGAAGAGGAAGAAGAAAAAGAGGAGATACCAAGAAAGAGCTGAGACAACAGATCATTGCAGATCTCCATATAGGTTTCATCTTGAGGCTGTATCTCTACTTTGCTGATCTTTTACATTTTATGTCTTTCTTGTATTTGTCACTTCTTGTCCCTTCAACTAAACTGTGTGAAAGTTCATGGCCAGCCCGGTTACTGGATGCAACCCAACATTCTTTATTCAGACTGTTTTGGTCTGGAGTTCTAATGCATGTATGGCCTGCGCTTGTATGTATTCCAGCTGAGACTGAGACTGAACTTTCTACTTTTTTCCTTCTCTACCTATGACCCTCTTTCAGACCTTTCTTGGTGTTCTTGACCATCTTCCTGATATCCAGATTTGTCTGTATTCTGACAAGACAGAGCGGCTCACCTAACTTCAGAACAACATCATAGGTGCCAACACAAAGTAGAGCAGATACACCGTCCAGAATACCTCTCCAAGGTTATTCTAAACCTAAACCTGAGCCAGGAGTCTTTCCAAAAATACATCACTGTATTTTGTCTTGGGTGTTACTTCCCTCCTTGGCAAGCTAGGGCTAGAGAAATTGGAGCAGAGACTTCCTGTTAGCCTCTCATATTCTTTCTTTACAGATATATATGTCTTTTACTTGTTCCATCTTTACGATGACACAGTTGCTGCAGCTCTTACAACAATTTATAGCCTATCAAAATTTAGTGAAAGATCTATGTTTTGTCTCCTGTCTTCCTCAAAAGTGTGTCAGCTAAACCATTCTCTTCATACTGAGTGTTTTTTTTGTGCATAATCAGCTGAAAGTCTATTTTATTTTATATTTCTACTTTCATATTGTAGTTCACAGAACTCCCTAACCATACATGTTTTCTCTTTTTCTTAACCTAGTGTAGCCAAACCCATCCTTTGGGGTTATCTTAAATCTCGATGCCTCTGTGTTTTTGTTTTTTTTTTTTAATTTACTGTGACTAATCAACAACTTTCCTTAACTAATACCAAAACCATTTTATGCAAAGATGCCTTGCCTCCAGAAATTGATGGAAACTCCTTTGTAGCAGAAAAAACATCCTTTCCTTATAATACCTATGTTGTCACCACGTTTATAGTTTACAAAAGATTGCTACCTATATTTAGTATTATCTCTCTTAATCCTCAAAGAACAGAGTAAAGTAGGAAAGTGCCCTTATTCCAGTTTTAAACATGATGAAACTGAAATGTAGGAAGGATAAATGATTTGCTCATTTCATGCCCTTATTAAGTGGAAAAGCCAGGATTGAGCTAAACATACTAAAGTCTCTGACTTTATACTTCTACTGTAGCATACTGTTTTCTACTTTTAAAAATCCCTTTCAGCCTTCAGCAAAGTCCTTCACAGGTCATAAAGGCTCGACAAAAGAATGAATGAATAGATGTATGCTTTTGTTCATTTGCCACTTATATATTTATTTAGAAATAGGCCTAATTAATATGTGCTTCAGAGTAAAAGAAGAATTCCTCTGCAATTGTGGAATACACATAAAGATATATGACCATTAGTCAATGGAAGAAATTACTAATAACAATTAAAAGTATCAGTGTAAAATATAGATTCTGTGGTGTTATGTCCATGTTTCTAAGTTCTGAATCAAGCTGTTCTCAGCACTTGTGTAAATAGGCTCACTTAAAGAGACCAAGTTCTGTTCTCCTGCCTTAACTGTCTTATATTTAGATACATTAATGGGTTCTGCCTTGTGCATGAGTATGCTTTTAACATCTGAAACACATACAGATAACAGCCAAACTAACAGTATGATCATATTCCCTTCCCTGACCTAGCTCTCTTGAAGACACTGTGAGGCATTTTTGAGTCAGTTTATACTGCAGGAAATAAATTTTCTTTTCTTTTTTTTTTTTTTTTTCAGGCTGACAGGCTGAGACCAGATCTTGCAGCAACTGGCGTCTTTAGTTCCTGGAAGGCTCTGAAAATGTTAGACTATCTGTGCATTGTGCATTGCCTATCTCACATGTCAGTAAAGATTGCAATGTATTATCACCACCACTAATTTACTTTTCTGACCAAGAGACATATACCTAAAAAAAATGAGAAAAGAAAAAGAAATGTTAATGATAGGTTCTTGAACATTTTAGGCATTACTGAAAATTAGCTTTTGTGCAAGACAGCCTGTTTGGTGCCAGGAACAATTCAAAAGGCTTACAATAAAAAAGGTAAGGTTTTAACATAATGTAGTATAGACAGAAATTGTGTGACAATACAGTAAACTCGTTATTGTAAAATTTAAAAAATGAAATAAAATAAATGATGCAAAATTGTTTTATTTACCTTTTGGTGTTAGAGCCTGCCCCTTAAACTAGGGTATTTTTTTTACCGATATGTCTTCTATTCCAGAATATTTGTTTCAGGTAACTCTCCTGACCACAGGCAGTGATTTAAAAAACAAGAATTGAGGCTGCAGTTTAACTTGTGTCCAAATTCAGATTGGCCATCATCTCTGCAGCTTGGCTCTGTTGTGGACAGTTCTTCAATGTACCTGTGTTGGGGAATGTAGGTCTACAACCCAGCCAGGATGAGGGCCAATTCTTTCATAAATTGGCAGGCCTAGAGCACTGCTACGAGTCAGAACAGTGTCCTAGCAACCAAGTGACTCACTTATTAAATTATCTCATTATTCTCTTACTCTAAATTGGGAGAAAGCTCACAATTTCCTTCCAATATATTTTCCTGTCACAATTCAGTTTCTTTTATAATTACATGCAGGAAAAGGGGTTTTCACTGTGGTGATGGGTTTCTTTTTCTTACCGTTTAGGGCCTTTTAAATTAGAATACATTCTTCATAAGTATATATGGATATACACATATATGCACACATATTTATATAAATTAAAACTTCATCTGTTGCTTCCTTTAATCTCTATATTTTAAAAATATACTTTTTTTTTCTGTTAGTTTAGGACCAGTTCCAACTTCCAATCCCCAATTTAGATTACATGCTCTGAAACTAACTCCAAACATTTACTGAGTTTGAAGGTCACAGTGCTATTGATTGATTTCTACTTATAATGTATGTTGTCCTAACATGAGTTGTGCTTTTTTTTCTATAACATTGGGCTAAGTCCAAAAATGCAAGGATCAAAGCATCTGGACTTGTTGCTTTCATGTTTGGCATATAAAGGGGCTGGCAGTCACCAATGTGGTCTTGGCTGGGCCCTAGTTGTTTTCATTCTCTGATGTGAAGCAGTTGGGAATCACAGACCCTGCAACGGCTAGAGTGGACTCAATAAAAATTGGCTTAATAATCTGCCAAGCATTTGAAAGTGCCAGTCTCCACAGTTTTTCAGCAGTTATTGGCCATGACATGCTTCTTTCTTTCTTTCTTTTTTTATAGAAAAGAATTTGCTGTGAAATTAGTTTTGAGATCAACATTTGAAATAAGTAAACTATTCATCACAGTAAACCAACTTTACCATCTTTGATCTCATTGTATTCATCATTTTACATGTTTCATTTTTCTTATATGATGGCTTCTTTTATTCATTTGTTTATTTGTTCTTTAAAAATTCAATATGATATATAACAAATAGTGCAGCGGGCGCCAACATTTGGCAATTCTATTTAAAGTTCCCTAATTTAAAAATGTTGTCTAGTTATCTTAAAGTTTCTAGTTACTTACACATAAAATATTCTATATTAAATAATTAAAATTCAATTCCACTAAAAGTATTGAATATAACTATAAAGTACTATCTTAGATGTGAACATATATTTTCATTAGGGTAAGAAATTTTCCAGATTTTTTTTTTTACATTAAACTCTAGGGAAATGTACTTCTTTACCTTGAATTTTGTTGCCATGAATACTAATTAGAAAGGTGGAGCTGTTAGCTAGGGCTTATAAATACTTTCATTATTTAGCTATTTCATTGGCTTTGAATATAGTTTTATATTTATTACCATTTTTACCTTTCTCTACTGCCTTATTTTTCACCAAAAGATAGTTATAATTCACATGCATTTTAAATGGATTGTTCAGACCTTCCAAGAAAAGGCTATACTAGGGTCAGTTTAATAGTATTGGTAGTGGGTGTAGGGAGCTAAGTTGGGAGAGCTTATTAAAATTTTTGTAATTAAACTAGAGCCCTAGTTTGAATTTGAACTCTTACTGTACCCATTGCAATTAGATAAAAAGAAGCAATAATTAGCTTAAAAATTGGAAATAAATTATCATTATTTGCTAATGACATATTTGTTTCCCTGGAAGCTCAAGAAAATTAATTAAAGGCTTCACAAAGAATAAATGCATTTGTAAGTTTGTTAAGGATATTTTACTATGTCAAAATCACCTGCCATCATGTATCAAAACAATTATAAGAGGTAAAATGGATACTGCATTTACAATGGGGACAAAAGTGAAATGGAAGAATAAGGTAACAGAAAATGCATAAGGTCTATAAGAAAAAATCATAAGATACCACTGAAGAAACAAAATGATATTTAATTAAGTGGAAATGCATATATTTTTAGTAAGACACAACATCTTAAAGATTTTCCTTAATCTATATATTTAGTTTTAAATTTATAAGAAGAGGATGTTTTTTGGAAGTACATATGCTGTTTCTAAAGTTTATATATAAAAATAGACAAGTAAATAGAGCAAGAACAATTCTGAAAGACGACAATAAGGAAAGAGCAAGCTCAATGTTAAACTACATTATAGTGCTACAATAATTAAAACAGCATAGTGGCACATGGATAGAGAGACTGATTAATACAATAGATTGAATAGGCTCAGATATATACACACATTTAGTATATGATGAAGGTGCCAATAGAAATAGTGAATGTAAAGGGTTTATTCAATAAATATGTTGGAAGAACTGAGTAAACATTTAGTAGAAAATGAAGTTGAATCCTTACCTCACATTTGGCTACATCAAAATGAATTGTAAAAGGGATCAAACTTTTCAGTCCATATGAGGATGTTTTTATAATCTGAGTGAGAAAAGCTTTTGCAGGTCAGATGTGAATCTAGAAGTCATTTTTAAAAAGATAAATTCAATTGCACAAATGTAATAGAATTCTGCATGGATTAAAAAAAGAGAAAGTAAGAGATGAGCTCAAAGTTAAAGAATCTATAAATGATATAAAAATATAGGCATCATTTTAATAATATTTGAATATTTTATTTGAATAATTAGGTAATAATGAATCCAATGAAATTTGAGCACAGAATGCAGACTGTGAAAAGAGAAAATAAATAGTTCTATAGCAAATGAAAATATTTCAACCTTATTTATAATGCAAGAAATTTAAAACTATATTGAGATATGATTTTTACTTTTAGTTTAGAAAACAAAACCTAAAAGTTTGATATATTACATTAATAAGGGCATGGAAAAACCTGCTTTTTCATAAATTGATGCCAATATACTGGAATTTTCTATAAGTAATTTGGCAACACCTAAGCTTTTTACATGTACATGCCCTTTGGCCAAGCAATTCAGCTTCTAGGAATTTATTATGCACATATGGTGGCTCCTGTGTAGAATGATATGTATCTGAGTATTTATTGTGAAATATTCTTTAATGGGAGCATTAAAACAACATAACTGGACTTTAATGGAAGTCTAAAAAGAAATTATATCACATCTATAAAATAGAATATTATGCTTCTATAAAAGGCTGAAGCATAAATTAGGAATTTTATTTTTCTAATGTAAAAGCAGTCTAGAGGTGCCACTGTGATGCCATTCTACCAGCAACAATTCAGGCTTCTTCTGTCTTTCTGTCATTAATTGTCACATGTGGCTTGCTCCCTACTTATTGCAAGATGGCAGTTCCATTCCCAACATTTTATTGATATTTCAACCAGAGAGAAGAAGTGTACATTTTCAACTTTCCAAAAACGTTCCTGAAAGGATCAGCAATCAATTTCTGCTTCCCTCTCATTGGCCAGAACTGCATTGAACAGCCATCCAAATGGAAAGGTACCTTGGAACTGTTATGTTTTAGTTGGGCACCTTTCTAACCTGAAAAGAACAGACTTCCATCATAAAGAAAGGGAGATTGTTAAGGAGTAGGTAAGGAAAAATAGGTGTGTGTGTGTGTGTGTGTGTGTGTGTGTGTTTGAATGTGTAGAGGATATCTACAAGGAAGAATAAGAAAACAGTGGTCTTAGTTTTCTCTTAAAATGAAAACTGGGGGCTACGAATTAAAAATGTACTTTTTCTTATATAATCATAACTTTTGGTATTTTTATTAACATATAGATGTACATATTTCAGGAGCACAGGTGATATTTTGGAACATGTATACAATACATAATAATCAAATCAGAGTAACTGGGGCATCCAATGGCACAGACAATCTTTTCTTTGTGTTGAAAAATTTCAATTTTTCTTTTCTAGCTACTTTTAAACATATAAGAAAATATTATTAACTATAATTTCCCTACTGTGTTATCAAATACTAGAACTTATTTCTTCTATTTAACTTATTTTTTTTTAACCCATTGACTAACCTGTCTTCATCTCTCCCATCCACCTTCCCTTCTCAGTCTCTGGTAGCCACCATTTTACTAACTCCATGAAATCCACTTTTTTTTTAGCTTCCACATATGAAGGAGAACATGCAATATTTGTCTTTCCATGCCTGGCTTATTTCACTTAACATAATGACCTCCAGTTCCACCCACGTTGCTGTAAATGACAGGATTTTATTCTTGTATTTATGGCTGAATAACATTCTGTTGTGTATACATGCCACCTTTCTTTATCCAGTTATCCACTGATGGACACTTAGGTTGATTCCCTGTCTTGGCTATTGTAAATAGTGTTGTAGTAAACAGAGAATGCAGATACCTCTTCAAGGTACTGATCTCCTTTCTTTTGGAAACATACCCAGGAACAGGATTGCTGAATCATATGGTAGTTCCACTTTCAGTTTTTTGAGAAACTTCTATACTGTGTTCCATAGTGACTGTACTAGTTTACATTCCCCTCAACAGTGTACAGGTGTTCCTCTTTCTCCACATCCCTATTGGCATGTTATCTTTTGTCTTTTTAATAATAGCCATTCTAACTAGGGTGAGATGATATCTCACTGTGGTTTTAATTGGCATTTCTCTGATGATTAATGATGTTGAGCATGTTTTTTTTTATATACCCATTGGCCATGTGTACGTCTTCTTTTGAGAAATGTCTATTCAGATATTTTGCCCATTGCTAAATTGGATTATTTGTGTTTTGTGTTGTCGTATTTTGCTATTGAGTTGAGTTTTATGTATATTCCTGTTACTATTCCCCTGTTTGTTTGCAAGTTTGCAAATATTTCACTCCATTCTATAGGTTTTCTCTTTACTTCGTTAATTTTTCCTTGCTATGCAGAATCTTTTTAGCTTGATGTAATTCCATTTGCCTGTTTTTGCTTTTGTTGCCTGTGCTCTTGAGATCTTACTCAAAAACCTTTGTTCAGATCAACATCCTGGAGTGCTTTCCCAATGTTTTCTTCTAGTCATTTTACAGTTTTAGGTCTTACATTTAAGTTTCTAATCTATTTCAAGTTGATTTTTTTGTATACAGTGAAATATAGATATCTAGTTTTATTCTTCTGAATATGGACATCCAGTTTTGTCAGAACCATTTGTTAAAGAGACTGCATATTCCTCAATGTATGCTCTTGGTGCCTTTGTCAAAAATAAGCTTGCTGTAAGTGCGTGGATTTATTTCTAGGTTTCCCATTTTTTTCCATTGGTCTAATGTGTCTGTTTTTAAGGCAGTACCATGCTGTTTTGGTTTCTATTGCTTTGTAGTACAATTTGAAATCATATAGTGTGATGTATCCAAATTTGTTATTTTTGCTCAGTATTGCTTTAAGCATTTGGAGGATTTTGTGGTTCCATACCAAAAAATGAATTTTGTAAAGTTGCAGGACATAAAATCAACATAAAAATTCAGTATGCTAACAGTGATCCTGAAAAAGAAATCAAGAAAGCAATAACATTTACAATAGCTACAAATAAAATAAAATAAATACTTAGGAATCAATTTAACTAAAGAATAAAAGATCTCTACAAGAAAGAATACTCCCCAAAGCCATTTATAGATTCAGCGAAGTCCTTATCCAAACACCAATGACATTCTTCACAGGAATAGAAAAGACAATCCTAATCTTACAATAATCTTTGAATTTTATAGCTCATGCATGTATAACTTATTTTCAAAATATTTTCCACTAAAAATTTGTATCACCTTTAAAGTAATTTTCAATGAAATTCCTCAAAATTTCTAATTCAAAGAATTCCTTTAATAAAATTCTCTAATATTGAAAGGACAATTTCTACCACACAACTGGCACCATTATAAAAATCCATCAACTTTCTTTTATGGACAGGAGGATTTGGATTAAAACTTAAGTTTTGTCACTTATGGGTTGTATGGCTTAGAGACTATTACTTCTAATTGATCTAAGCATTAGTTTTCTCAATACTACATGAGGATAAGATTATTGTTGAAGCATGAAACTAGATAATGTATATAAAGCATTTAACATAGTACCAGATACAGGTTAGATGTTTCATAAATGATATCTATTATTTCTATTAATATACCAGTAATTATTATTCCTGAGAACATTCATATGAGTTTGTGAACTCTCTAAGTAGTACTAAAAACAATAATGTAAAGATTAGCTGTTCAATAATACAACAAGGAGATCTATAGAAAAGAATAGTGGCCAATGTTGTCTTAAGCACAGTCTGAGAGCATCACAATTTCTTGAAAAGTTATACATACGATATGAGCAGTTAATACTTGGTTCAATTCTATAAAATGGATATATTCCCTAGGTTGAATACTGTTAACATTAGGTATTAAACACTGTAAATGGATAATCAGCCTTGAACACATTTCTGCCAGATTAAAAGGAAATTGAAATTTCTGACTCAATTGTAAATTTGTATCATCCTAACTTTCATTGGCAATTTGTTGCAAAAAGTGACCTTCTCAACATCCAAAATGGGTCAAAATATATTAAGGTGGTAATTATTTGTAACTTCAGTAAGATATACACATATTTGAATAGTAAATCTGTCAGAAACCTAAGGCAGTAAAATGTATATACACTTTCATGGTAGAACCCAATTCTAAATAACACCATTGGTTTATGTCCTACAAATCCAATGCAATATATTATAACTGAAAAAAAAAAAACTAAAGTAAATGGGCCTTTCGAATTGTTAATGATACTGTAAATAAAAGACTAAGACCACTTATTAAGCAGGTGGTTTTCTTTTGTGCTCTGTTTTCACTAAAAAAAGCAAAGATTTTCTACCTCCTGTAAGGACTTTTGTGCATATAAAGTAAGAGAAGAAAAATCAGTGGAGTTATCAGGTAATGGGTGACTTGCTAAGCTCAAACGTTTTGCCATCATATCAGCTGCCCAGTGCGCCCAACCAATCTGTTCCTCAGAATGAAAATGACACAGTATTCCATGTCCTGCTTCTTAAGGAGCTGCCTGCAAACAGTGGAATTTGAACAAGTTATGTGTTAAAGCTAGGAGTCTGATCTGCTGCATGAAGATCTATGGCATGCAGGAGTTTACATTTAACACAGCCCAACATTTTACACAGTTAACTCTTTTAGAGTCTTACAACTTTTCTTCTTAAATATATATTGAACTTGAAGAATATCCTATATCAGTTGAATATTGCTTGTACATGAAGTTTTAGAACCCTTTATAAATCAACTATATATTAAAAATCCCCATTTTCTTTGTAAATTAAATATGACATTTCCAATATACAGGTGAGGCAACTAAAAGAAATAAAGTGATCTGATTTTCTCCAAGACTTTGGAAATGCTAGAACAATAGAATAAAAAGTAACCAAGTTATTAGTTGGTTGTTCAGAAAGGTTGTTTTTAAGCCCTGGCCAGAATATGCAAGTCTTGCAGTTTTCCAAACCATTAACCATATCAGTAACACAGATACACAGAGAATGCTGAAGCCAAAAGGAACTGAATGTGTTCTTTGTGCTCCCTTCGTCTGTGTCCTTCACCAGGAGGCTGTGTCTTATACATTTCAGCCTTTAAGGTGTTCACCAAGTTTCCCCTTCCCTTATTCCAAAGCTGCTGAGAAGGGTCTTGAGGAGGAAAAGGATGACAATAACACTAGTGTGTAGCAACAGGCCAAAGAATGAAGCTGCTAAATAGTAACTGTAACCTGTATGTATTTGTACAATAATGCTGCTGTTTCTATAGTAAACATTTTGGAATTCATTTCAGAATATTTTATTAGGTAAAAATTTTAAAGTTGGAAGCATTTTTTTTTCATTATTTCTTGAAAGCATCTGCAAATTTTCAGGTTTTCACTATTTGCACATATAATCTTAAAAAACTAAGAGAGGTACCTCTACGAGGGAGCATATGTGAGCCATAGGGAGGGGTCCGGGGAGAGAGGAGGAAAGAAAACAATGTTAGGTTATACAAGTCTTGTATCCTTAAAGACAGCTTGGAGACATGGAAACCATATGTGAACTTTTAGCTAATAAAATAAAATGCCAAAATGTGGTGGCTAAAGCTATTGCACCCAAAATGTAATTGGACATATGCTCATTTACTTGCTTATAATCAAAACATTAAAAAACTGTTTTGAACTCAGGCTAGGTGTAAGTACGGGACTAACTTAATTTATGTAATTATCTCACATGGAAAGAATGCATTGGTGTCATGGTGTTATTATTACATTAAGAAAAGTAAACAATGTATAAGCTGGAATAGATAATACTTAAGCAAAACAAAAAAATTCCTATTGCCCTTGTTGAAAAAAGGGAAAACAACTTATTAATTTCATACTGAAGCTATTTTCTGATGAATGTGCTATTTGGCTAGCATATTTGCTGTAGGTTTATCATGTTCATGCAAATGAATGTCAGTCTGTTTTGATAATCAATGCAAATTTCTTTTCTTCAATCAAAAATAGCAGCTTTCACTAGTCTGCTGAAATTGCCAGCATGTCAGGCTTTAGTTGCTAAATTCAGTTTATACATTGCATGGATCTGGATTTCACATGTGAATTCATTCAGAAACATCGAAATAGTATTGGGCTTCCCCTCCCCAAAGGCTCTTTTTGGTTGGCTGTTGTATTTGCCTTCATTTATTGATTTCTTTGCTCATTCATTGGTTGATTTATTAACTACATAGAAAAGCACAGTTATTAAAAATGCATTAAATACTGAAGTAGCTCATATACACTAGAATTAATTAAGGTTTAAATACAGAAGAAAGAGCAAAAGTGTATTGAGGTTTTTTTTAATTTAAGCAATTACAAATAAAGATAATAAATTTGACTTTATCTGGAATAAAGAACTATTCATATGTCTTTATTATTTCATAAGCCACTTGATTAGGAACTTGAAAGACCAGATGACAGAATTAAATAGAATAAATAAAAAATCAATTTCCTTACTCAAAACAAAGTAGTATAGGAAAGTAAACACAAATGACATATGTAGGGAACATTCGTAAAGCAAATTTTCACCCTATGGAAGAGAACATCATCCAAACTGAGTAAGAGTGGCAGGACTTGGCAATCCTGTGATTCACATAACTCATTATTCTACATTTCAGATACAAAAAATATCTTAGATAAAGTTTATTGTAAAAACATTTTTGGACAAGGTAAATTTGAAGTTAGATTAACAAGATTCCACTGGTGAGCAGAACACATCCCAGACACGTGATCAACATACGCAAAGTTTCAAAGACTAAGAAAACAGGATAAGATTGGAAAATGGAATACTAGTGGGCTGAAGAGAGTTGCTCACATTAGGAGATAATGTTGAAAATCAAGGAATGTTTTAAGAAACTCCAAAGAAAAAATATTAAATTGAATTGGAATCTGAAAATAAGTATAGTTGATTTCATACTTTAAAATCTGCATTGATGTTTTTAAATTAATTAACCATTATGATTATATTTTTACATGCTGAAGTGGATACGTAAAATAGGGCTAATAGAAGGCACATAGACCTCCCTATGGTAATTTTTTAGTTTTATATTCAAGATGGACTACAGCAGGGACTTTCCATGAAATGATTAAGGCTTGGTATTGGTGTCTATTGTGTAACCATGGAGTCAGACTTGTGCCTTCATAGTGTCTAGAGCATAGAAACTCACCCACTCAAAGATTAATTGACTGATTGAAAAAATGTGCACCCAAAAATCATTAGGGGGAATGAATCAAACTCTTGTCAATTTACAGCATAGCAAAATATGGCAGAACAATAGTAAAAAGTAAAAACACCCTTACTTATTTTTTCCCTTTCTATGAGAGAAAAATCATATCATAATAGTATTGGGGAAAAGAAAAGACCCTTATCTTTTGCCTATCCTAACTTTAGAGACTCTTTCTACGTTTCCTAAGTTTACGGAAATCAACTTTCCTAAATCAGTGACTAGTGCAGCTATCAAGTCTACAAATTCTCAAAGCTTATTAATTTCTTTACCAGATTAAAGGTTTTGGATTGTTGCTTAAAGTTCCAGAAATAAACCTTTAAAAAAATCACAAACGTATATATTTAAATATATAAATAATATGTATTATAAATACAGATGATCATTGAATACAAATTTTGAACTGTGAAAGTCTACATTTCCATGGATTTCCTTCTGCTTCTGCCACCCCTTAGACAGAAAAATAACCTCTCTCACCTCCTCCTCCTCCTCAGCCTGCTTGATGTAAAGGCAACAAAGATGAAGACTTTTGTGATAATCCACTTCCACTTAATAGTATATTTCCTTTTATGCTCTTCTTAATGACGTTTTCTTTTCTCTAGCTTACTCTATTGTTAAGAATATGGTATATAACACATTAACATACAAAATGTGTGATAATCAAATGTTTATGTAATCAATAAGTTTCTGGTCAACAGTTCCACAGTAATTTATTCGTAGTTAAGTTTTTGCAGAGTCAAATGTTATATGCAGATTTTCAACTGTGCAAGGGGTTAGTGCCCTTAACTCCCACGTTTTTCAAGAATTGACTATATATATTGAAATCTCTCATTTAATTGGGATCTAATTAAAATAAAGAGCTTCTGCATATCAAAAGAAAATATCATCAGAATCAACAGACAACCTACGGAATGGAAGAAAATTTTTGCAATCTATCCATCTGACAAAGATTTCATATCCAGGGTCGACAAGGAGCTTAAACAAATGTACAAGAAATAAACCAAATGACCCCATTAAAAGTAGGCAAAGGACATGAACAGACACGTCTTAAAAGAAGACATACATGTGGCCAAGAAATATATGAAAAAACTTCAACATCACTGATCATTAGAGAACTGCTAATCAAAACAATAATGAGATATCATCTCACGCCAGTCAGAATGCCTAATGTTAAAAAGTTAAAAACCAACAGATGCTGACAAGGTTGCAGAGAAAAAGGAACATTTTTACACTGTTGGTGAAAGTGTAAATTAATTGTAAACTATTAATAGTTCAACCATAGTGGAAGACAGTGTGGTCATATCTCAAAGACCTAGAGACAGAAATACCGTTTGACCCAGCAATGCCATTACTGGGTATATACCCAAATGAATATAAATCATTCTATTATAAAGATACATGCACATATGTTCATTGCAGCACTATTCACAGTAGCAAAGACATGGAATCAACCTAAACACCCAAGAGTGGTAGACTGGATAAAGAATGTGGTACATATACACCATGGAATATTAGGCAGCCATAAAAATGAACAAGATCATGTCCTTTGCAGGGACATGGATGGAGTTGTAAGCCATTATCCTCAGCAAACTAACCCAGGAACAGAAAACCAAACACCACATGTTCTCACTTATAAGTGGGAGCTGAATTATGAGAATACATGGACACACAGCATGGAACAACATGCATTGGGGCCTGTTGGGTGGAGGGTTGGGGGATGGAGAGCATTAGAAAGAACAGTTAATAGATGCTGGCTTAATAGTTAGGGAATGGGATGATCTGTGCATCAAACCACCATAATTTACCTTTACCTATGTAACAAACCGGTATATCCTGTACATGTACCTCTGGACTTAAAAGTTGAAGAAAAAAATTAAAACCCCAATTCATTAAATGCTAATTACATGCCAGGAAATACATTAAGCAACTTAGTTACACAATAATGGTGAAAAATATAACCTTTATAGCCAAATTGCCTAGATTTATGTTCGAACTTTGTTATTGTTAACTTGGTTATCTTTGACCAGGTATCCTTTCTCTTAGTATCCTCATCTTTGTACAATCTAAATAATAATATTTGCTTTATGCCTCATAGGATTATTGTGAAAATTAATTGAGACATTATAGATGTGCTTAGAATAGTGGCCAGCATATAATAAGTACTCAATACATGTTAATCTTCGCAGCAGTACATGGATGTGAAATGGAAGTTCATAGATTTTAAGAACTTTATCCAAGTTCACCTATCTAGTTACTAGTGGAGCTGAGATGTTAACACAGGTAAACCTGGCTAGTCTGTCTTCACAATGTTTCATTACTATTCACAACTCAGACCTCTGCCTTATCCTACAATTGGTCTACCAGGTGCTGGTACCAAAATAGGTCAGCCTCACAGAGCACCATCTCCCTCCTGCCCAAAAACTGTCAAACGTTCCTTACTCTCTCCTGACCTCTGCAGAATTCAGTGAACCTAAGCTCCAGTTCCAAAAATTTAACTCATTTATTTAAAAAAAAAGTTTCATTTTCTTCAGAAAAGCCAGAATGGCTCTTCAGTTTGTTTGTTTGCTTAGGATCATGCAGCTCTCCAAGAAAAACATTTAAGATTTTGGAGAGAAGTTGACTTTCAGTATTGAAAAAAAAAATGACATGATAACTGGATAGAGTTGGATCCAGAGCAGGCAACAGCATATAAAACCAAGAGACACTCAACCATCCTGTTAAAGTTAGAAAAATCCATTACCAAGTTGCAGAAGGAAAACAACTTGCGGAAATATCATCTAGGGCCGAACGTTTCCAATCAGTGGTACTCCATTCATTATATGCTTGAGTGGTTCCAGGAACAACAGAAGACTGTGCAGCGTTACAATGCCAAGGACAAGAAAGGCAACTCAGCCTGTCGGGCTGACTTCCCCTCACAGCAATCTGAAGGTTTCAGGCTTCTCTTCCTTTGCCCAGATGAGTTAGTCACTTGGGAAGTGAAGTCGTAGCCAAGGACTCCTTTCTCAAACAAATCTCCTTGCTCTCTTGTGGACCATCTGCTTCTTTCATAGTCTTCAGGCCTAGCACACATGCTGCCCTATTTGAAAGGGGCAAGCATGGCATTTCAATCCTTCCTCATTCGACTTTCCCTTAGACCCTTAGACTAAGAGCTTTCATCAGCTAAACACCATTTTTTACAGTATCTCTGCTTTTTATACTACACCTACAAAGCAGTTTCATTTTCTATATGAGAAAACTGATGCTCATGGTAAGTTTAAAAGACGACACACTATCAGGTGATAGAAATGGGAATTGTACTCAGGCCTGTTGAGCTCCAAAATCCATGACCTCTCATGTGGCAAAGTTTAGATTTTGAAGCATGAAAAAGTTAAGCAATAATATAAAACCTATACTGAAGTGTAGAGAAAAAGATATAATTTTTTTTGTTTGATCAAACCCAGAAAATTGATGCCATTGAAAGAATTGAAAAGTTTCAGTGGATATAACAGAAAAAAAATCTTTGTCAAGTAATCGTGGTTTACTGCAACCTCAACCTCCTGGGCTCAAGTGATCCTCCTGCCTCAACCTCCGGAGTAGCTGAGGCTACAAGCACACATTAATTTTCTTATTTTTTGTAGACATGGGAGTCTTGCTTTGTTGCCAGGCTGGTATTTAACTCCTGGGATCAAGCAATATTCCCACCTTGGGGCTCCCAAATTGCTGTGAGTACAGGGTAAGCCACAGTGCCTGGCCCAAAAATGTTTGTCTAGTATATATTTTGTCATTTAAAAAAATGAATGCAGCAAGAGAAAATCAAATTGTAGCTTGCCTGGAGGCCCTATACATTAAATAGACATATTGTCAATGGCCAAAATATGAATAAAATATGCCTCCATACTGAAATATTATTTAAAAATTCCATTTGACATGCTTATTCATTTGCATTTATTATATTTCATTATTTATACTGAAATAGTTAAATTATTCTTGAGCTTAAGTGCACACATCCCAAACCTGCTTTGTAATTTAGCTAGCAATATGCTTATGCATTAAATCTTAAACTTGACCTTAAAATTGGTAGAAAAAATACTAAGCATAAATAGAAATATGAAGTTCTGATAAGATCCTAATAGTAGGCCTATAAATTAAGTTCAGATATTAAAAACACATTTATCAAAACTAAGAGAGCTAGCTGCTTAGTCTTGAGATGGCATTACTTGATTCACATATCTGATGATGTTTGCTAAAATATGTTGAGGAATCTGGTAAAAAGAATTAGCCACTAGGGTTTATAATACAGGAGTGCTTCCACTAGAGCATAGCTTAGAGATTGTTATTAGATATCTATGTTCTTATCACTGGTTTGGGATTGAACTCTGGTTAATTTATCCCTTAGTCTTTTGGCTCTCCTCTAAAACATTTGTAACTTAAAGTAATAAAACTGGCTTCATTGATTCACTTTATATTTTCCATTTTCTCTTGTTTGTTCTAATATCTCCAGCTCAGGAAAGAATAAATTTATGCAGGGCTTGAGTTAGGGAACAGCTGGTGCTGAAAATGTTTCTCTTCTTTAAGCCCTCTCCCCTCCTTATCCAAACAGAGAAAAGACAGATCTGTTTTCTCCTACTCAAAAGGAGTGGAGTGAAGTCCAAGTCCTCCAAAAAAAGAAATGGAATGCTGTTCTACCTCACTATTCACCCCTACATTTGGACTCCTACCACTTTTGGAACGTTAAACCATTTTTCAAAGACATTAGCCTCCCAAGAGGCAGGTGAGGATTAATTCCAGTTTAAGCAACATGTAAAACATAAAATTTCATAAAAACAAAGCAACACAAACAGGCTGCACACCACTCTTTCTCTTCATTTTTAGGCAATGAAGTTACAACAACCCAGAGCCTTTGCAGCATCTCAAACTGCGTTCTCCTGACTCTCCAATCCTCCAAAAAGAAGTTTGGGAAGACAAGAGCTTTTGAGAAATTGCCAGTTAAGAAGTCAGTTTGGAAGCCACTTAAAACCAAAGTTGTGTAATTAGAACTGTTGGTCTTAAGTATGTGTTTGAGTAATGTATTAAATGGCATTAACATGGACAGTAAAACTCTTGCATTATTTTCTTCCCTGGGGGCATATAATGCAAAACTTCATTGACTGGAGCCAGTTTAGTAAATGGGGCAGAAAATGCCTGTAGAAGTGATGTAATGTTATGGAGAAAGTGGAGCATAAGATGGCATATAAACTCTTAATGGCATTGTTTCCTAGATTCTCCACGTGCAGCAAAGTGGATATTGCTGCTGCCTTTAAGGAACAGCCTGATCACAATTAAAGCACTAGTGTGTTCATTTCCTGGCACACGTATGAATGTGGGGTACAGATTAGAATTTATTTCATCAAGCTTTAATTTCATTTTCAGCCCCTTAAAAGTTTCATATCTTTTAAATATGCTGCCAGCAACCTGTTATCTGGTATAATGAAAAGCAGTGTAACCACTCACCAAATAAAATCCCATATAAAACCTAAACCTCAGTTTCACTTTTCAGGCACTGGTTTCATTGCCTCTTCCACCCACCCTTTCTCTCTGCCAGAGCCCCTAATGAGCAGCAGCTCTGGCCAAATCCTGCCAAGTGTGAGCAGGTGGGTTTAATGGGATGTGAGATGTAGCTTGCCTGTAACCAGACTACCATTCACTGGCAAGGTCATATGGATATTAGGGGGTAGAGAGAAAATTTTGAGCAAGATGTTTACAAATAAGAATAAAAGTAAGTCATACTGTTTTATATTCATACTTCATTTATTTGTATAATGCACATTGCATGTCTTAGCACCTTAAATAAAAATTTCTGGAAAGGTCTGTCCTTTGAAAGATGTAACGTGATAGATTACTAGCTAGTAGGAACAAATTCTTTTCTATTTTCACAAAGTTGAGAAACTGTTTTGGGCTCTATCACCATTGATTCATTCTTTCATTCATTCATTTGTTCTTTCAAAAGAAACCATCAAGCCGCTTTCAAAGTAATTATTTTTATTTATTTCTTAGACATATCAGTGAATACAACTATGGAGTTTATAAAATAAAACTAAGATTATTTAATTGTTATTTTGGCTTACTTATCTAGAAAATTTTTAACAAGTAAATATTTTATGTTGATAGTTAATGCAATGTTTTGCTTAAATTATGCTCTATGTATGTTATGAGAAGAAAGAAATACGCTAAAGAAACTAAAGGGTGAATGTGGGAATCAAAACAGATGGTGTGTTTTGGAAGGTATTTTGAAAGTGGCGAAATACTTTACATATTTACAAGCTTATTATTATATTTAGAGGAAAATGGTGTAGAGGAAAGAATGGACAAGGAATTAGAAGTCAATTACAAACTACGCAAGTAGCCGGTTGTATGACTTAACCTGTGGGTGACTTACTATCTATTTATTTAAATAGTTACTCTAAGTGACTGACTTTTCCACTGCTTAGGCTTACCATGAGAGTTAAATTTATTTAAAAACACTTTTTTGCCTATGAAACACAGTTAATAATTTTGAAATTAGAAAATTGTGTTTTTTATTAGAGTTACTATTTAGGAGAACTACAACTAAGTTTAGGAATGGGAAAATTTCCGAAAAGTATTTCATCCAAAAGCAGGAATTCAAGTCCCTCAGAAAAGTTTATTTCTAAATAAGATTAATGTCAATAAAAGACTATACTTAATTAAATGCTGTTGAAGTTGGAAGTATAAACACAAATACAATTCACTGACGTCTTAATTGACATTATACTGGTAATAACCATATTTGTTACTTTTAAAATTTATATTTTTTAACATATAAAACAATATTTATAAAGCATATTTTATAAAATAATATATGTTCTAACAAGTATGTTATTTAGTGCAAGAATATGCCCAACAACCATGAGTCTAACAATTGGGACATAAGCAAGAATGTGTCAGTGCTGTGGTAAGAAACAGATGACATACTTAAAAGAGTTTAACTAATAGTAATGAATATCCTACAATTACCAAAAGTTTCCATATCTTATTCAAATATTGTGTTGTCAGATTCTTAGTTTCTGCCGAGTGGGTATAAAACACAGCTACTCATTGCATCTTAATTTGCATTTTCCTTATTATTAATGAAATTGAGCTTTTTCTCCCACAATTTTGGTTGGCAAAATGTTTTCTCTTACATAAAACTGCTCACGTCTTTTGCCGTATTTCTAGTTTTTGTTTTGTTTTGTTTTGTTTTTGTTATTTATTTTTTGAGATCCAGTCTCACTCTGTTGCGAGGCTGGAGTACAGTGGTGCGATCTTGGCTCACTGCAACCTCCGACCCCAAGTTCAAGCGATTCTCCTACCTTAGCCTCCTGAGTAGCTGGGATTACAGGTGCACTTCCCCACTCCAGGCTAATTTTTTGTATTTTTAGTAGAGACGGGGTTTCAACATCTTGGCCAGGCTGGTCTTGAACTCCTGACCTTGTGATACACCTGCCTTGGCCTCCCAAAGTGCTGGGTTTACAGGTGTGAGCCACCACGCCCAGCCTTTTGCCCAGATTTCTACATGGTAATTGTATTATTGAGTTATAAGTTGTTGCATTTTTCCCAAATATTTAAAACAATAACATTTTGTTGATTATATATTTTGTGAATATTTTCACAGAGCTTCTGACTTGTTTTCTTTAATTTTACTTTGAAAAATTGTTAATCAATCTTATTAACTAACCTTTTCTTGTGGAGTTAATGCTCTTTATGCGTTAAGAAAGTCTTCTTTACCCCTAGTTTCAGAGGGACCTCTCCTATAACTTCTTCAAAAAAATCATTTTATATTTAATATAGAAATCTTTATATCATTAGGAATTGGCTTTAACATGATGAAAGAAAGGGGCTAACTTAATTTTTATATGAATTGAATTTTTGTTTCTCACTGCATTTATTGAATAATCTTTCCTTTCTCCAGCCATGCCACATTTGTCTTTATCAGTTTCTCCTATGCCTAAACTTGTCCAACTGGTCAGTCTGTCTATCCATGTACCAATATCACACTTTCTTAAATACTATAGTTTTATGATAATTCCTTTTTTTTTTTTTTTAGATGGAGGCCTGCTCTGTTGCCCAGGCTGGAGTGCAGTGGCACAATCTTGGCTTACTGCAACCTTTGCCTCCCGGGTTCAAGCGATTCTTCTGCCTCGGCCTCCCCAGTAGCTGGGACTACCAGTGCATGCCACCACGCCCAGCTAATGTTTTTTGTTTTTTTAAGTAGAGACAGGGTTTCACAGTGTTAGCCAGGATGGTCTTGATCTCCTGACCTCGTGATCTGTCCACCTCAGCCTCCCAAAGTGCTGGGATTACAGGTGTGAGCCATTGCGCCCAGCCCACAACTCTTAATTTCTATTAGGACAAATCATCCCTCATTTTTCCTTATGAGTATCTTAGCTAATCTTGTCTCTTTTCTCTTCTATGCAAATACTAGAATTTGATTTTAAAACTCTGTATAAACGCTGTTCAAATTTTGATTGGAATAGCATTAAAGCTATAGATTAATCTGAGAACATTTGGTATTTTTATAATACTGAATGTGTCCACATGTAAAATATTCCTTGATTAATTGAGGTTTTGGTTAAATTATTTGGATAAAGTTTTAAAATATTACTTTGTCTTGCACATCTTTTGTTAGATTTTCCCTAGTAGACTACAATTTTTATTGCTATTACAAATAACATTGTAAAAATTATACTTTCTCTTTGTTGCTACTCTATAAAAATTCAATCAATTATTGCATGTGAATCTAACATTTTGCCAACTTGCTATATATCCTCTTATACTCAACTACTCTTGCTAGATTCTTTGGTGTTGTTCCTCTCTTTCCAATCTTGTCTTATGTTTCTTTATTCTTTTTTTAGGACACTAAGTTAGAAAGATGCAGGCTTAAATAGTCAGGTATACATGTAACCAATTTTGTAAGTATTATAAATGTAGATGAGAAAAATGTATATTCTATATAATAGTGTAGAATACTACTAGATCAATTTTTTTTAAAAAAACTTTATGTATATTATTTTTGTCTGCTTAACTATTAATAATTAAAAGGTATAATGAAATTCCCACTATGGAGATAGGGGTACAAATTTTATTGTACTTCTATTTATTTTTTCTTTATATATTTTGAGGCTATTTCATGAGGTTCATGCAAACTGTATCTTCTATTTGAATTGAGATTTATTATTATTATTACTTTTTTAAAGTTTTATTTTAAGTTCAAGGGTGCATGTGCAGGTTTGTTTCATAGGTTAACTTGTATCATGGAAATTTGTTGTACATATTATTTCATCACATAGGTATTAAGCCTAGTACCCATTAATTGTTTTTCCTGATCCTCTCCCTCCTCCCACCCACCATCCTTTGAAAGGCCCCACTGTAGGTTGTTCCCCTAGGTTTCCATGTGTTCTCATCACTTAGCTCCCGCTTATAAGTGAGAACATGTGGTATTTGGTTTTCTGTTCCTGTGTTAGTTTGCTAAGGATAATGGCCTCCATCTTTATCCATGTCCCTGCAGAGGACATGATCTTATTATTTTTTTTATGACTGCATAGTATTTTGTGGTGTATATGTACCACTTTCTTTTGTCCAGTCTATCACTGATGGGCATTTAGGGTGATTCCATGTCTTTGCTATTGTGAATAGTGCTGCAGTGAACATACGTATGCATGTGTCTTTATAACAGAATCATTTATATTCCTTTGGGCATATACCTAGTAATGGAATTGCTGGGTTCAAAACTAAAAACCCTGGAAGGCAACCTAAGCAATATCATTCAACATAGGCACAGGCAAAGATTTCATGATGAACTTTTATTATTACGTGATGACCCTCTCTATAGCTAATATAGTTGAAAAACTTGATATCCATGTACTTTTTATTTAATCATTTAAATCATTTTCAAGTATATAATTCAGTGGGATGAACACACTCACAATGTTGTGCTGCCATTACCACTGTCTTAATCAGTTCAGGCTGCTTTAGTAAGATACCATAAAGTAGACGGTTTAAAAAACAGAATTTTATTTTTCACAGCTCTGGCATCTGGGAAGTCCAAGATGTAGGCATCAGCAGCTTTGATGTCTGATGGGAACCCCTTCCTGGTTTAAGAATGGCCATCTTCTCTTTGTGTCCTCACTTGGGAAAGAGAGAGCAAGAACCAAAGTCTCTTTCTCCTCTTATAAAGGCACTAATCCCATCATGGTGGCTCCACCCTCATGACCTCATCTAAACCAAATTGCATCCAAAAAGTCCAACCCTCTAAAACCATCCCATTGGAGGTTAGAGTTTCAATGTATGAATTTTGAGGAACACAAACATGTAGTTCATACCAACTACTCTTCATTTCCAGAACTTCATTATTCCAAACAGAAGCTCTGTACCCATTCCTCACTCTCCCCTATCTCCAGCCCCTGGCAACCTCTATTCTACTTTCTGTTTTTATGAATTTGACTATTCTAGATACCTCATATAAGTGGACTCATATAGTATTTGTCCTATCATGTCTTGCTTATTTCACTTAGCATGTTTTCAAAGTTCATCCATGTTGTAGCATGTAACCTAATATAGTTTTTGTGCTACAGTCCATTTTAACTGATATTACATTACTTGCCAGCATTCTTTTAGTTAGTATTTGCCTAGTGTATCTGTTTAAATCTTTTGATATAGTCTTTTTATCTTTATGTGTTAGGAACATTTCTTATAATCTACAATAGCTTGGTTTTCTCAATTCAATTTGAAAAATCTTAAAAAAAAATTTTTTTTTTGAGGGGAAAGAGTCTTGCTTTGTTGCCCAGGCTGGAGTGCAGTGGCATGATCACAGCTCACTATAGTCTCAAACTCCTGGGCCTAAGTGATCCTCCCATCTCAGCTGGAATTATAGGCATGTACAACCATGTCCAACGATGTCCAGCTACTTTCTGTATTTTTCATAGAGATAGAGTTTAGTAGTGTTGGACAGGCTGGTTTTGAACTCCTGAGCTCAAGTGATTTGCTGGCCTTGGCCTCTTAAAGTACTGGGATTATAGGTGTGAGTCACTGCACCCAGGCAAATCTGACTTTTAACTGACATTAAAATTATGGTTATTGATCTACTAGTTATTAAAACTTTTAACTTTTATTTTCAGATCCTATTTTTCTCTTTTCCTGTCTTTTGTAATGGATTGCTTGAGGTTGAGATTTTGTTTTTTCCTTTATTTTCTTTAGAAAATAAAGAAATCCCTACTCCTCAGCCTGAAATGTCTTAAAGAATATGCGTTAACTATGCTCTTATTATTCTGTAATACATATTAATTCTTTAGAGACATTTATCAATGTCTCTAATATAAACCAATAAAACACATTATATAATTACTTTGGAGAATAAATGATAAAACCATAGTGCTTACTTTCAAGAACTAGAGACCATAGCACATCATGGATTTTCAGGAAAAAATATGGGTTCAGGTTCTGGCTTTCCACTTATTATTTGGCCCTGGGCAAATAATAAGATGGGTGTAAGTAAGATGAGTCTAAGTAAGTTGGTTGTAATAATATCTGTAATGCAGTGTTCATTTATGTATTCATTCATTTATTCATTGATAAATATTTGTTTGAACTTATATATGATTATGTATCAAATGCTGGCTAAGTAATGATAAACAAGTTATATACTCTGCCATCATAAAATTTACAGTCTTGAAACACATAAGTTTTTTAAAAATTATACAAATGACTGACACAAATTCTCAAAAGAAAGAAATTGGTGTGTAATAAAAGAATCTTGTAATGATATTATATATAAAGTATTTGGAATGTACTAAGCACTTAGCAAATGAGGTAGTATTTTTATAGATAATAATGTCAATGCCTTTGGAGTTTATCATGCACAAATATTAAAAGTTAACATGTTACATAATGAAATACCAAACTGTGTGTTACAGGCATTTCACTATTTAATTATACAAAAAAAACCCCTGATATTTGAAAAATAGTCCATGCAGTTTTCAAAAGCAGAATTCAGTGTAGTCAATAGACACAGATGCAGAAATGTCAAAGATGGGTCCCGGGGGCCGTGGCTCACTCCTGTAATTTCAGCACTTTGGGAGGCCCAGGCATCTGGATTACAAGGTCAGGAGTTTGAGACCAGCCTGGCCAACACAGTGAAAACCCATCTCTACAAAAAATAAAAAAAAATTAGCTGTGTGTGGTGGCACACACCTGTAGTCCCAGCTACTCTGGAGACTGAGGCAGGAAAAGTGCTTGAACTCGGGAGGCGGAGGTTTCAGTGAGCCAAGACCATGCCATTGAACTTCGGCCTGGGTAACAGAGTGAGACTATGTCTCAAAAAAAACAAAAAAAGAAAGAATGGAAAGAAAGAAGAAAGAAAAAGAAAGAAAGGAAGGAAGGAAAGAAAGAAAAGGAAGGAAAGAGAGAAAGAAGGACAGAAAGAATGAAAGAAAGAAAATGAAGGAAGGAAGGAAAGAGAAAGAAGGGAGGAAAGAGAAAAGAAAGAAAGAAAGAAAGGAAGGAAGGAAGGAAGGAAAGAAGGAAGGAAAGAAAAGGAATGAAAGAGAGAAAGAAGGAAAGAAAGAAAATGAAGGAAGGAAAGAGAGAAAGAGAGAGAAACAAGGAAGGAAAGAAAGAAAAAGAAAGAAAG
>NW_016107602.1:1906689-1912482 GCF_001604975.1 Cebus imitator
GAACTTCAAAACAGCAATTATAGCTATATATTTAAACAGTCAAAGGAAAACATGAACACAATAAGGAGAAACATAAAAGTTAAAAAAGAACCAAATTAAATGTCTCAATTTTAAGTATATATACATGAAAATTTCAGTGATAGAATGAAAAGCAGGGGTGACACCATGGAAAAGAAAAGCAGTAAACACAAGGGTATAACAATATGAACTTGGCAAAGTACATTTCCAAGTAAAAATACTAAAAAAAGAAAAGAACCTCAGTGACTTATGGAGTAACATTAAGGAACTCAACAATGCATATCAGGCAGTGAACTAGTGTATCCAGGAAGTGGAACATGTGAGGAAGATTATTGTGAAGCCTTGAGATTTTGTGTTGTTCACTCTGTTGGAGTATGGAATTGCTTGGGACCTGTTACTCCTTTCTTCTTTCACTTTTCTTTCTTTTGGAATGGAAATGTGTAATCTATGCCTCTCCCACCACTGCATTTTAGAAGCAGATAACTTGTTTTCACAGATCACAAATGAGACTTTGTACTTTTAAATTAGTGTAGGAACAAGTTAAGACTTTGGGGCAATAGTGATGGAATGAATGTATCTGTGTGGGTAAGAGACATGAGTTTCAAGGGACGGGGTGAAATGTTATGATGTGAATGTTTGTCCCCTCTGAAACTCATGTTGAAACCTAATCCCTATTGTAACAGCATTAAGAAGGTGGGAAATTTGGCTATGGTATTTGTGAGGTGGAACTTTTGGGAGATATTTAGGATTAGACTATGAGCTCATAAGTATGGGGTATTAGTGGTGTTATAAAAGAAGAAAGAGATATCTGAGCTAGCACACTCAGTTCCTTCACCATGTGATGCCTTGCACTACTTGGGGACTTTGCAGAGATTCTCCATCAGCAAGAAGTTTCTCACTAAAGGCAGCCCCTTGACCCTGAGCTTCCCAGGCTCCAGAATTATTTAAAAAAAAAAAATTTCTTTATAAATTATCTAGTTCTCTCTCTCTCTCTCTGTCTCTCTCTCTCTCTCTCTCTCTCTCTCTCTCTCTCTCTTTAATGAGATGGGGGTTCCCATTATGCTGCCAAGGCTGGTCTTGAACTTCTGGCCTCAAGTGATCCTCCTGCCTCATCCCCTCAAAATACTACAATTACACACATGAGCCACCACATCCAGCTGATTATCTTTTCTCAAAATTAACTAAGACAAATAATTAAATAAAAATATGAACGCAGTAAGGACAAACATGAAATATTCAAAAGAACCAAATTATACTTTTAAACTTGAAAAATATTTGCACAAAAATTTCACTGATGGAATGAAAAGCAAAACAGACGTTATAAAAGAAAAATTGGCCAGGTGTGGTGGCTTACGCCTGTAATCCCAGCACTTTGAGAGGCTAAGTTGAGAGGAATCCTTGAGCCCAGGAGCCTGAGAACAGCCTGGGCAACATAGTGAAATCCCATTTCTGCTAAAACAATACAAAAACTAGCCGGGCATGGTGGTGTGTACCTGTAATCTCAGCTACTCAGGAGGTTGAGATGAAAGAATCACCTGGGCCTGCAAGGTGGAGTTTGCAGTGAGTTCAGATTGTGCCACTGCATTCCAGCCTGGCCCACAGAGTGAGAGCCTGTATCAAAAAGAAAAAAGAAAATCAGTGAGCTTGATGGTATAACAATAGAAATGTAACAAAATATAGAACAGTTAAAAACAAAAAGAAAAAGAATCTCAGAAATTTGTAGAATAACATTAAACTATCTGTCATATGCACATTTGGAGCCCCAGAAGGTGAAGAGAGACACAAAACGATATAATAACTATTTGAGAAATAATGTTTCCAAGTTTTCCCAATATGATGAACGCTATGAACTCAAAGATAGAAACCTTAATAAAGTGCAATCAAAGGAAACACACACATACAGAGTTAGAGGCGCATTACAATTAAATTACTGAAAAGCAATGATAAAGAGAAAATCTTACAAGTAGCCAGAAAAAAAAGACATATTACATAAGGTGGAATAAAGATAAATATAACAATATACTTCTTACCAGAAACTAAATTAATATGAGCAACATACTCAAGGTCTTGGCTTTCCAAAAATCTACCAATTTATAATTTTATATCCAGAAAAAAATATTCATGCTGCCAATCAATCCCAAAGCAATCACTTAGAAAATAAAACAGAGAATTATAATTAATATGCCAATAGCAGAGATAAAATAAATTCCTAAAACATACCCAGTTAATCAAAAAAGGAGGCAAGAAGAAAGGAAAGCAATAGGATAAATAATGAATTTAAAAGAAAGCAAATAGCAATAATGTAGACTTAAATGCAACCATATAAGCTCTTACATTAAAAATAAATGCACTTAAATTTCCAATTAAAATGTAACAATTATCAGATGGCACAAAAGTCTGCCTATAAAAACTAACTCTAAAAACTTACAGCACACAAAGGTTAAATTTAAATAATTTAAAAACATTTACCATGCAAATAGTGATCATAAGAAAGCTAGAATGACTAAATTCAGATCGTATAGACTTTAAACTATGTAATATTTCTAGTGATGGATAAATTTTATAATGATATAACTGTCAATCAGTCAAGAAGATAAAACAATTCTAAACCTATATGAATCCCACATTAGAGTTTTAATACACATTAAATATTATCTTACAAAACAGGATAGAGAAATAGGCAAATTTACAATTATTATGGAGACTGAAACACTGGTCTTTTAGTAACTGATACAATAAGTAGACAAAAAAACAGAATGGATAGAGAAGACCTAAATGGCATTAAAAACCACCTGACATAAATAAAATTTATAAAACATTCATCTAAGAAAAGCAGAATATACATTTAAGTCTATATGAAACATTCAGCAAGATATACCATATTTTAGGCTATAAGTTTCAATATATTTAAGAGGGCTGAAATTAAACAGAGTATATTCTCTGACTACAATAAAATTAAATGAAAAATATCAGAAAAATATTTGAAAAACCCTAAGTATTTGTAAAAAGCAAAACAAAACATCACTTCTATGTCCTAGTCAGAAATAAGCCATAATAGATATTGAAAAAAAGTTTAAGATATATCAAAATATGTAGGATGCAGGTAACACTGCCATTAGGAGGAAAAAATATAGCTTAAAAAGTCTGTATAAAAATGAAACAAGTTGCAAAATCAATTATCTATTTTAAAAATATAAATTAGAAAATAAATTAAATGAGAGCAAAAATCATAAAACAGAAAAACAGTATATGTAGTAACTAAAGCAAGAATAGGATTTTTTAAATCTTGATAAATACTTTAAAGAAATAGTAAATGTTTAGCTAGCATAATCAAAGAATAAAGAAGAGGAGACCCAAATTACTAACATAAGAACAGGAAAATGTGATTTCATTACAGTTACTAAAGAATAATAAGAGAATATCATAAGCACCTTTATGGCAATAATTTTAACCACCTCAAAAAAATAGGTAAACTGTTTTTTTTTTTAACTGCCAAAATCAACTAAAAAAGAAATAGAAAATCTGAATAGGTATGTATCTATTAAAGACATTGAATTTGTAATTAAAAACCTTCTGACAAAGTAAACTCCCAAAACACCAGATAGTTTACTAAATTTATTTCAAAATCAAAGTCTTTAAGAAAATGACACACTAGAAACTTTCATAAACATCAACATTAGAATGTTGAACAAGCCTGGCACAGTGGCTCACACCTGTAATCCAAGTACTTTGGGAGGACAAGGCAGGCAGATTACCTGAGGTCAGGAGTTCAAGACAAGCCTGGCCAACATGGCAAAACCCCATCTCTACTAAAAATACAAAAATTAGCAGTGCATGGTGGTGCATGCCTGTAATTCCAGCTACTCTGGAGGCCGAGGTATGAGAATCACTTGAACCCAGGAGACAGAGGTTACAGTGAGTGAAGATCCTGCCTTGCACTCCAGGTTGGGGGAAGAGCAAAATTCCGTCTCAAACAAATAAACAAAACAAAACAAAAAACCTGTTTAACAAAATTTTAGCCAATCAAGTTTAGCACTTTTTAAAATAGATAATACATCATGTTAGGGTTTATCTCAGTGATGCAAGGATGATTTACCATTCGAAAAGCAATCATTGCAATTCACCATATCAACAGAATAAGAGAAAAACCTAATGATTATTACAATAGATACATAAAAAGCTTTTGACAAAATTCCATAGCCATTCACAATTGAAAGCACCAAACTTAAGAGTAAATGGGAACTTTCTCAGCCCAATAAAAGGCATGTAAGACAAATCTACATCTATCATTATATGTATGGATGAAACACTAATATCATTTCACTTAAGATTGGGAAAATAATCACTGTATATTCAATATTGTACTAAAAGCCCCAGCCACTTAAGTAAGGCAAGAAAAAGAAATAAAAGACACTAATACGGAAGATAAATCATTTTATGGGAATATTTGTAAACTTAGAAATTCGTAAGGAATCCACAAAATTACTTGCTAGCTAGTAGAAGAGTTTAGCAATACTCAGAATTTAAGATTAATTATATAATTAATTTCATTTTTACATACTTACAAAAACAAATGATAATTGAAATTAAATAGCACTTACAATAGCATCAAAAACATAAAGTACTTATATGATGGTTAATATTGAGTGTTAACTTAATTGGATTGAAGAATGAAAAGTATTGTTTCTGGGTGTGTCTGTGATGGTGTTGCCAAAGATCAACATTCGTGTCAGTGGACTGAGAAAGGCAGACCCACCCTCAATCTGGGTGGGCACCATCTAATCAGCTGCCAGTGTGGGCAGAATAAAGGCAGGCAGAAGAATGTGGAAAGACTAAACTGGCTAAGCCTTCTGGCCTCCATCTTTCTCCCAGGCTGGATACCTCCTGCCCTTGAACATCAGATTCCATGTTCTTCAGCTTTTGGACTCTTGGACTTACACCAGTGACTCGCCAGGGGCTGTAAGGCCTTCAGCTACAGACTGAAGGCTGCATTATCAGCTTTCCTGCTCTTGAGGTTTTGGACTCTGATTGGCTTTCTGGCTCCTGTTTGCAGACAGCCTATTGTAGCGCTTCACCTTGTGATCTTGTGAGTCAATTCTATAAACTCCCCTTCATATATACATCTGTCCTGTTAGTTCTGTCCCTCTAAAGAACCCTGACTAATATAATTTAAGAGTAAATTTAATAAAATACGGGTAAAATATTTCTTCAATTTGATTAAATATGTCTACAAAACAAATACAGCTAACATTCATATTTAATGATGAAAAGCTCAAAACTTTCCCACTAAGATAAAGAACAAGGAAAAAATGTCTCTTTTCACTACGGCTTTTCAACAAAACAACGGAATGCAATAAGGCATGAAAAAGAAATGAAAGGTATACAGATTGGAAAGGAGGCAATCAAACTGTCTTTGATAGCATGATTGTCTATTTAGAAAATTTGAGATACCAAAAAAATGTTTCACAGAAATAATAAGCAACTATATTAAGGCTGCAGGATACAAGAATTTACAAAAGTCTATCACCTTTCTTTCTCTCTCTCTCTCTCTTTCCTTTCTCTTTCTCTCTTTCTTTCTTTCTCTCTTTCTTTCCTTCTTTCTTTCTCTTTCTTTCTCTTTCTTTCTTTCTTTCTTTCTTTCTTTCTTTCTTTCTTTCTTTCTTTCTTTCTTTCTTTCTTTTCTTTCTTTCCTTTCTTTCTTTCTTTCTTTCTTTCTTTCTTTCTTTCTTTCTTTCTTTCTTTCTTTTTCTTTCTTTCTTTCTTTCTTTTTTTTTT
>NW_016107602.1:1917787-1955325 GCF_001604975.1 Cebus imitator
CAAAGCAGCCGCGCGGGGCAAAGCAGCGGCGCTGGCCGGCGCTGGCCGGCACAGCCGCGCTGGCCGAAACAGCCGCGCTGGTGACCGTGGAGCACCTCTGCCCGGGAATTTCCTAGTCTGTGGGCAATAAAAACACGGCGTCCACTCACCCTCTGCGCTTTCACTGGGAGCTGCAATCCTGAGCTGTTCCTAAACGGCCATCTTGGATCACCCCCCTTCTTTCTTTCTTTCTCTCTCTCTTTCTTTCTTTTTCTTTCTTTTTTCTTTCTTTCTTTCTTTTTCTTTTGAGGCAAGGTCTGGTTCTTCTGTCACCCAGGCCAGAGTACAGTGGTGTGGTCTCAGCTCACTGCTCAACCTTCACCTCCGGAGTTCAAGCCATCCTCCCACTCAGCCTCCTGAGCAGCTGGGACTACAGATATGTGCCAGTACACTTGGCTAATTTTTGTAGTTTTTGTAGATATGGGGTTTTACCATGTTGCCCAGGCTGGTCTTGAATTCCAAAGCTCAAGCAATCTGCCTGCTTGGCCTCTCAAAGTGCTAGGATTACAGGTGTCAGCCACTGCATCCTGCCAAATCTATCGCTTTTCTATGTCTCAGCAATAAACAAGTGGAATCTGAAACCAAAAATGCAATACCCCATTTACATTAGTACTCTAAAAAATAAAACTCTCAGGTATAAATCTAACAAAGTGTGTACAGGATCTACATGAGTAAAATTAGAAAACTCTGATGAAAGAAATCAAAGAAACAAATTAATTGGAGATATTCCATGTTATGAACAGAAAAATGATATTGTCAATATGACAGTTTTCTCTAATTTGACTTACAGGCTCAGTGCAAGTCAGATCTAAATCCTGGCAAGGCGTTCTGAGGATATTGACCAGCTGAGTCTTAAGTTTATATGAAGAAGCAAAAGACCCAGAATAGCCAACACAATATTAAAGGAGAACAAAGTTGAAGAATTGACACTACGTAATATAAAACCATAGTAACCAAGACAGTGTTACATTATTAAAAGAATAGGAAAATAGGTCAATGTAACATAATGGAGAGCCCAGAAATAGGAACATAATGGAGAGCCCAGAAATAGACTCACATACTATAACTATAGTCAAACGACCTTTAATGAAGAATTAAAGGCAATACAATTGAGAAAAGGTAGTCTTAAACATTATGTCAAAACAAACAGACATCCACATGCAATAAATTAAGCTAGACACAGACCTTACACCCTTGACAAAAAGTAACTTGAAATGAACCACAGACATAAATGTAAAACACAAAGTGATAAAACTTCTAGCAGATGACAGAAGAAAATTCTGGATAAGTTGGGGTTAGGTGATCACTTCTTAGCTATAAAACCAAAGACATAGTCTATAAAAGATAGGCTTGATAAGCTGAAAATCATTAAAATAAAAAATTTTTACTTCATAAAAGTTAAGAGAATAAAAATAAAAGCCACATACCAGGAGAAAATATTTGCAAAAGACAAATTTGGTAAAGGACTATTATCCAAAATATACAAAGAACTTTTAAAACTCAACAAGAACCCAGTTTAAAAGTGGGCTGAAGACCTTTACAGATACCTAACACAAGAGGGCATACGCATGAAAAACGAGCATATGAAAAGATGCTCCACATAATATGTTATCAGGGAAATGTACATTAAACAACAATGAGACATCACCTCATGCTATTAGAATGGCCCGAATCCAGAACACAAACAATATCAAATGCTGACAAGGACGTGGAACAGCAGGAACTCCTGCTCATCACTGGTGGGAATTCATTGCAAATTGGTACAGCCACTTTGGAAGATAGTTAGTAATTTCTCACAAAACTAAAAATACTCTTACCTTAAAATCCAGTAATTATAGTCCTTGTTATTTACCCAAACAAGTTGAAAACACATCTACACAAAAAACTTCACACAGATGTTTTTAGCAGCTTTACTGATAATTGCCAACACTTGGAAACAACCAATATTGCTTTCAGTAGGTAAGTTAGTAAATAAATTGTGGTACATCCAGACAATAAATATACAGTGCCCAAAAGAAATGAGCTATCAAGCCATAAAAATACATGGAAGAAATTTAAGAGCATATTACTCAGTAAAGGAAGCCAATATGAAAAGACTACATACTACATGATTACAACTATATGACATTCTGATAAAGGCAAAACTAAATTAGTGATTACTAGAGATGAGATGGGAAGGAGGGATAAGTAGGTGGACCAGAGGGTATTTTTAGGCCAGTGGATGTATTTTGTATACTATAATGGTGGATACATGTTACCACACATTTGTTCAAGCTCTTTGAATATGAAATACCAAGAATACACCCTAATGTAAACTGTGGACTTCCAATTACAATGATGTATTAATGTAGATTAATCAGTTATATCAAACAAACTACTATGGTGGTGAATGTAGATAATAAAGGAAGTTACATTTGTGGTGATTGAGATAATGTGGGAAAACTCTGTGCTAAATTTTGTTGTGAATCTAAACTACTCTAAAAAATAAAAATAAAGTCTATTAAAAATATGGGTAAAATCTATAAAATGTATAAAATATTTTTAAAAGAAAGATCTAAATAAACAGAGCAATTACATTATATTCACAGATGGTTGACAGACTCAACATTGTTCAAATTAATGTGTAGATTGAATACCATTTAGATAAAAATCCCAGGGGCCTTTTTATAAAATGGAAGTTTTTCTTCTATTTTTCTAAAATTCGTATGAAAAGTCAAAAGCTCTATCTAGTAATACCAACAGAATATTATAAAAGAGGAACAATGTTAGAGAACTTAACACCCCCGCCATGACTTTAAGATTTACTTATTATAAAGTTAATCTTAAACAAGACAGTGCAATATTGGTATAAGAATAGACAATAAGTTTAATAGAACAAAATAGAGAGATTCTAAAAATAGACTGACAGGTACATAGTCAATTGATTTTTGACAATGGTGCCAAAGTAATTCAATGGGGAAAGGTTGAACTTTACAACAAATCATATCAGAAAACTGGAACTCCATATGGAAAATGAAAATTAATCTCATTCTTTAACTCAGCCACATGTAAAAATTATCTCAAAATAGACAATAGATTTAAATATAAAAGCCAATGTTATAAAAATTTCTAAAAAAAAAAGAGCATAAGAAAAAATATTTGTGACCTTGGAAAAGGCAAAGATTTCTTAGAACACAAAAAGCACAAACATAAAAAGTTGATAAATCTGACTTCATCAAAATTTAAAACATTTTAATATTCAAAAGTCCCCTTGAAGAAAATGAATAGGCAAGACGGGGACAGGCAGAAAATCTTCACTGTACATGTATCTGAGAAGAATATGTATGTTACAATATAATAGTAAAATAATATAAATCCAATGAGAATGAGTTAAAAGACTTCAAAGTTTTATCAAAGGTATATAAATGGTGATAAGTCATAAAGAAATGTTCAAATTCATTAGTTCTTATGTAAATGCAGATTTAAACTGCATGAGATATTACACACTACTGACACAGCTCAAATTAAAACAATTCCACAGGTAGTGGAAAAGATGTGGCTATAGAGAACCATGAGCATGTAAAATTGTACATCCCTTTGTAAAACATTTGTATAGTTTCATATACAGTTAAATATACACTTACCACAAGACTCAGCATTTCTACCTCTAGTAACTTACCCAAAATATATAATACTAGGAAGGGTAGTGGGGGGCTGGGAAGGAGGTGGGGATGGTTGATGGGTACAAAAAATATAGAAAGAATGAATAAGATATACTATTTGGTAGTGCATCAGGGTGACTATAGTCAATAATAACTGAATTGCACATTTTAAAATAACTTAAAGAGTATAATTGGATTGTTTGTGACTCAAAGGATGAGTGCTAGAGGAGACAGATACCCCATTCTCCATAATGTGCTTATTTCACATTGCTTGCCTGTATCCAAACATCTCATGTGCCTCATAAATTTATATGTACTTACTATGTAGCCACCAAAATTAAAAACAAAGAAAAATATAAAAATAATTTTAAAACTGGACAAAAAAGGAAAAAATACATACCTGTCCACACAAAGTTCTCTCACAGCAACTTTATTCTGTAATTGGAAACAAAGTGTTCAATAGGTGATTATGGGAATCCACACAAATAAATAGTATGCAATGATACTGAATAAATTCCTGATATGTAACAATATGGGTAGCTCTGAAAAACATTATGCTATCAAATGATAGCAGAAACAAAGACTTCATACTATACATTCATTTATATGAAATTCTAATGCAGTTTATATGAAATTCACATTAGTGGTTGGTAACGGAGTGGAGATTACTGGGAAGAGCAGGAATTATTCTGGGGTAATAGAAATGTTCTAAATCTTCACCATGGTGGTAGTTACAAGGGTATATGGATGTAGTCAACCTTCCACAGATTCAACCAACCGAATATTGAAAAATTAAATAACAATACAACGGTAAAAGAATACAAATAAAAATACAGTATAACAACTATTAATATAGCATTTATATTGCATTGAGCATAATAAGTGATCTAGAGATGATTTAAAGTTTATGGGAAGACGTGTGTAGTTTATACAGAAATGCTACACCATTTTGTCTAAAGGACTTGAACATCTGAGGATTTTGACATCTGGAGGACATCCTGGAATGAATCCTCCCCATACATAGAGAGACAAGTGTATATATTTGCAGTGATGGTTACATAGAAACATTTTATCATATATAAATTATACTTCAATAAAGTTGATTTTTCACAAACAGCTTTCAGTTTACTGAGAAAGATATGCATACCTAATAAAACATTAAAGCTAATATATATCATGATATGTTTCTAAAACCATAAGACAGTTACTCATTATACATTTAAGCAGTTATGTTATTGGATTCTTCTGGTTTCATAATTTTTATTTTTGAAATTCTGTCAAAAACGTATATTTAAAAAGCATTAGAATTTTGTTACCACTTTCTCAGACCTACTGCCGTGGTAATGAGAAAGTCATCTTTACTCTTAAGAGGTGCACTGGCTTTGGGCCTAAGGCATCATATCTAAATTAACACAATTTAAAAAATTGTTTTATGTCAAAACAAATAATGAAGGGAGTGGCAAAGCAGTTTTTGAAGAGTATTTGGCCTTTGAAACTGTGCTTTTTATATTGGTATGAAGAAACAAGATGATATCCTACTTCTCCTCATGTAAAAGGATGCTTGGGGAAGCACACCTGTGAACAGTAGTTTGTAGATCTGGAATCAGATACAGAAAACCAGGTTTGTTTACAGTAATGACAATGAGATGGGTGTTTTGAAAGGATTCGTGGTGATAGAAAGTTAAAAGAGTCTTTACCCAGCTTGGGATATGTCTTCCATCTTACCCTTAGTCCCTTAGTCTTTCACCATGTGAAAGGCAGATGATAGACAATGTCATCATGACAAGTAGCATTTAATACACATCAGACAGTCACCAGTCTATTCTCTCATTATTAGAATCTGTACATCACTGTATTCTCTTTAGTGGGAAACAGAATACACAACAAACAACCCCACTAAACCAGATATCCTATACTGATTGATCTCAATTTACAACCTGGTTCTTATATGACCCTGTCTTTCTGCTCTCACTATGTGATATGGCCAGACCTTGCTCTTTGTATCAATCAGCTCTTATTTCTCCAAAGTAGTATTTGTAAGAATCTCAGTAAATAAAGAAATACCTACTCCTCAAGAAAAAGTCAGCAATGCTGTTACTAATGACTAGTACAATCAATACATTAGCATTGCAGACTGAAAATATAGGAGAGTAGAAAGAAAAGTGGTTTTGCCAAAAGTCTGGGAATTGGGTTGACAGGTAGGTGTGTTTCCTGGCTTCCCTGCTTTCTAGCTTTATGATTTTTTGAAACCTACTTTTTCAAATTTCAAATGAGAGTTCTAATATCTGTTAAAGCCTGTTTTTTGAGGATTCAGAGATAAGAAATATAAGCACCGATGGCAGTTCCTAGTATACTGTTTGGTGTATAGTAGCTTTGATTAGCATTACAGATTTTATTAGGAATTAGGATTCCTGACTTCTAATGCTCATGGACAATTACAGCAATGGGCAAATCTTAATTTTACGCCCAAGTTTCCTTCTCTGCAAATTAGAGTATAACACCTTTCCTATCTATCCAACTGAATCATTAAGAGAATCTCATGGGATGGAACTCTGACACTTGCAATGGCTAATTAATAGTATGCCCACTTTCTCTGTATCTGTGGTGGGAGTAGTGAGTGGGAGTCAGAAAAAGTAAAATTTAAAATAATTTTGTTTTCAAATTGGGTCAGAGAGCATTTTAGAGAAGGTAAATGCATAACTGCATAAATTACAAATTTTGAGTAAGACAAGGAAGGTGAGAAATATGATTCTATTAAAATCAGAATAAAAAATTGTGCATTATCCTGAAAGCATACACAAACCTGAAGAACACTGGGCTCCAGAAAATTGTTTTTTAAGATTGTTAGGAAGTGAAACTTGGTTCTTTTTTTTTTTTTTTTTTTTTTAACCTACTTCACCACATACGTACACGCACGCATTCACATGTACAGACACACACGTATTTAATTCCACGTGATTAAGAGCTTTGTTCCTGTCAGTTTCAACATGCCACTGCTTCCCAGAGCTTGGGAAGGCTTTGCAAGGCAGGGCTCCCTAGTTCTTAAATGTCCCTCTTTGCATAACTCTGGTTTCTGAAGAGGAACGCCAGAGGCAAAGTGCACATTGTGTCATTTCCAGGATTTATGGGGAACCAAATGTTTGAGTCAGAAGTTGCCAAGTACACATTTCCTTTTGATTTAAAAGACAGTTAATGTCTAAAGTTGAAAAGAACACAAACGATTATTAATAAAATAGGTAACAGTAACAAACAGCTGAGAAGCAGATCTTTTTTACATGCAGCAGATGATGCTAATTTGCAGTTAGGTAGCTAAAGTGGGATCCTAATAAAATGAGAGTTTTCTGAATGACGGTACAGTAAGGCATTGGATTCTCTTTGATGATAAAGAGACAGATGGGACATTTTGATATGTCACTGGAAAAATCATTTTCTCTAGCTGTACTATAATATTCTGTTTATACCCCTAACTTCAGTGCCACAACGACTTGGCAAGAAGCTACAATGGCTCACAAATGGATGCTTATGGGGGCATTAAATGGTGCAGGCTTAGTTGCAGACTGGAGAAAATGAAGGGACTAATAGTAACTGTAAATGTGGACCTTTCCGATGAATGGTGATATATAAGACTGATGACTAATAAACATACCCTACATGGGAAACATTTGAGTGATGACATCTTTTTTCTTTCACCCTTTTAACTAGTCACAATAGCTGGGATTTTACTTAAGGAATATATGGGAAACAGACTAAGCCCCAAGGCAGATCACCCTGGCAGCTGTAGAAAGAGAAGGCTACACTTTCCCATGTATGTTATCTGCATTTTTCTATTGATTTAACATCTGCCAGGGGGATCAGCTTGGTCCCCTGCAATGCTGTACATTGAATGCCCAAGTCTGGTGGACAACAGTAACTTCCTGTTCTAAGAGAAAAGAGACAGGTCATTCAACTGCGGCCATGAGGCCCCTGGCTCTAGCCATGGCCATGCTGCTTGGTTTTTTTGCACGAATACACCCACAAAGATTCCATGTAATCTTCAGCACAATTCATTTCTAAACTACTTCTTTCCCTGTATCTCAACAAGGAAGATATGTGTACTTCCTTGATATTCATAGGGATATTATGATGATCAAGTGACAAAGTTATTATAATTCTGCAAAGCATAAATCATAATGCAAGACATCATATTATTGGCTAATGCCATTCTCAAACAAATAAAAAATTTCTTTAAATCTTCTCAGTGCCCAGCTCCCTAACGTTTGCCCATAGATATATATTTTGGGTTGCAAAATTAGCTTGGTATGCTATCACTAAGCATGTTCTTACTTTTTTTATCGATTGGTTTCCTCCTATGTTGCTGTACTAGTCCATTCTTTTTTGTTATAAAGAAAGGCCTGAAACTGGGTAATTTATAAAAGGAGGCCTAACTGGCTTATGTCTCTGCAGGCTTTAGGGGAAGCATGATACTGTCATCTGCTGAGCTACTAATGAAGGCTCAGGAAGCTTATAATCATGGTGGAAGATGAGCAGGAGCTAGCGCATCACATGGTGAGAGCACGAGCGAGAGAGAAGTAGAGAGGGAGAGAGAGAGAGAGAGAGAGAGTACGGAGGTGCCACATACTTTTAAACAACCAGATATGATGAGAACTCACTCAGCATAATGAGAACAGAACCAATGAGATAGTGCTAAACCATCCACAAGAAAATCACCCGTATGATTCAATCACTTCTTATCAGGACCGATCTCCAACACTGGGGATTACAATTCAACATCATATTTGGGTAGGTGCACATATCCAAATTATATCAGTTGCTAAAACCAGCCTGGTGCAGTGGCTTGTGCCAGCTACTCAGGAGGCTGAGGCAGGAGAGTCACTTGAGCCCAGGAGCTCGCGTCCAGCTGGGAGACACTGAGAACCCATCTCTAAAAAATAAAACGCACAACTTGCTATTTCTTTCTATTTTTGAACCTAAGTTAGATGGCTCTAAGCACACATGCAAATCATTCCAGTTTTTGGATATTTTCAGAAACTTGCTTTTCTTTCACTAGAAAAAAAATCACTTTACAATAAAAAAAGAACATGTACCTGTTTATCCTCTTCTAGTCATTCCTGGACCATATTCTTGGTCCTACCATCGGAGAAGGGGAGGGGGTATGCCTTTGCTGAGATAGACAGTTCTTCATATCAGCATCAACATAAACTGTTTATTGCCATCTATAGTACCTCAAAGACTTTGGGCCTTCTTATTTTATCTTTACTGTACAATACTCAAAGCAGATTCAAGGGTTCAGCCTCTGTGTTTGAGAGCTAAATGGAAGATGTTAAGGTCAGCATGACTTAACATGACAATCAGGTCAACAGGACCATTTTCAGGACCACGTGCTAATCCTGTGGCCAGCGCAAAGAATAATGCTGTCCCCTCCGCAAAGTTCTTCCTTTTATTACATTTGTTACAAAGACAAAATGTATTTAGCGTCAAGATTGCCTATTTACAATGATGTGGAAAAAGAAATAATAAAGTTATTTTAAAAGTTCTTCCTCCCTACTCTCCATTCTCCACCATTACCCTGCCCAACTACATAAACATTAAAATCCAATCTAGCCCTTATTGTGAGACTTAGGAAGGCATGTTTCTATTGGCAACCAAGTTCCTTAACATCACTGCACACTGACTAGAAAGGAGTCAGGGTTGACGAAAACACAAAGGTAAGATTTGTTCTAGATGATTTATTCTGCTATGATTTCTTCCAAAACTCCCTACCCCCAAAACACACACACCCTTTTTTTTCCCCCTTAAATAAATAATGAGCTTTGGAAGTCCTTTAACCTGTTTTTCTTATAGACATCTTTCTAAAAGAAAATAGAGACAGTATATTCTGGAAGTTTATATAAGTTCCAAAGAAGGAGTCGCTCTGGTGCAGTTTCAACCCTCACTACAGCAGGTTTCTTTATGGTGAGTATGACAAAGGGCAGGCTGTGCTGCAGAAACGCCAGCCATCTCTGTGTTCAGAAACCTTCTATCACTCTTCTTGATTTGACATGAAATATTAAACACCAGTTACCAGCAAAAACTTATTGAACACAGATGTCCGCTATCACTTTCAAATTGCTAAAGTCAATTTAGGTTTATATATTTTCTTTGCTTCAGCATTCGCATGCAACGCAAATGTTCTGTGACAGTAATGATTTCGCAATATACCCCTTCAATTAGGAAAGCACGTTGTATATGTGTTTTCATTTTTAAAATGCCTATTTTTTTTTTTTCATTCTGAAGCTCTGTGTCCCTCAATAATAATGGGACCTTGGATTGAAGAATAAATAAAAAGAAAGAGCTCCACCTACTGATTCATTTTACAAACGTTTTTTTCTGTTCTACTTGAATTGAAAATGCTCTTTGGCACAACAGGGACCTTGTGAACATGTAACTCAAACTGTTTGGTTTGGGGGAAAAAAAAAAGATACAGGAGTTGCCCCCATGGAAAGGAATTGGTTAGAATGGAGCTCTTTCTGTCCCTGTGACTCAAAAAACCTCCCTCCCCTTTTTCTGTGCCCCTCAGAAGACCTAATTAATAAGTCTGCTTCAGGTTTAGTGCTCCCCAGGGATATGGGTTAACTGTGGCATTCCCCTTAACAGAATTCTGGCGAGTCACACATTTTGCTCTATTACAATAATCGTATTCATGTCACTGGCTGCCCCTTCCTTCTGAAGGACTTGGTGGGCGCCCTTTGAAAGGATTTACAGGGCCATTTCCCCCACTGGTGAGGCTGGAATTGTTCAGTGCCTACCACACTGCTCCCTGAGCCCCACCAGTGCCTAGACTCAAGTGATTTCATAGGGAAGTGAAGAAAAACATCCACTGGGAACCTGGGGGTAACTGAAGGAGGCCAAGGGTAATTACTTGAGGAGGAACCGCCTGGGCTGGCCCCTGGGGGTGCTGGTTGGGAGCAGCAGCTGAACCATGGCCTGTTGTGACGTCTGCCAGCTCTGGCCCTGTTAGCTCAGTTGCTCAAAAGCTTCCAGAACCATTTTAAATTCCTGCCTGGGAGACTCTTTTAAGGATGTGTCCCCAGAAGTCTCTCATTATATGCTAACCCATGAAGTTTTCTTGTTGTATCATATCAGACAGATGTGACTTATTGGGGGAATATTCTTTTTTTTTTTTTTTTTTTGAGACGGAATCTCTCTCTGTCACCCAGGCTGGAGTGCAGTGGCACGATCTCAGCTCATTGCAACTTCCACCTCAATTGGGGGAATATTTTAACCTTTTGAGGGGTCATTGTGTCCTGGGCCTTCCAGCTTAGACTCTACTTTCTACATTATAAAATTTCTTTTAAGATGAACAAACCCTAGACTGTATTCGTCTCACACATTTGCGTAGTGACTATAGAAAATATTACTAACGGGCAACAAGATGGTATCTGGAAACACACAATGGAGTAGTTTAGATTAAAGTCCCCTATCTTTGAACCTGTCTGCTCAGTCAAGCATTCCATAGACATGATTAACTAACCATAGGACCCAGGTATTCAAAGTCTGAATATAAAATGTTTATTCTTCCCCCAAATGAATCACATATCACCTATCACTGCAGAGTTGCCAAACTCTATGGTTTTCTTGTCACACATAAATTCAATAGCTGACCACAGCCAGGGACAGAGATTTCTTATAAATCAAATAACTACAAACATTAGAGAGAGAGGGAGGGGGCCCACTGCCACATTTCAGTCAATCAAAAATATGTGTAATGAGAGTCTACTTTGTTCAAGGTGCTGTGCTTGGTGCTATGGGGGTATTTAATAAAATATGACTGGCCCTAACTTTGAAGCAAAGAAATATCTACCTCACATTGCTGCTATGAGGACTGTATGCAGTTACCCAGCCCAGTGCCTGGCACATAGTCGGTGATAGGTAAATGGTCACTATTATCTTTGCTAGTAATGTTTAGACAATATTTAATATTTAATATTTAATATTTAGACAATATTAAAAAAATAAAAGAGATGCCCAAAATGGAAGAGAGAAGGGATTACAAAATTGTTGACATAGACACTAATTGTTTTGAGATCAGAAAAAAAGGAAAATTCCTGGAATCCGAAATAGGTTAGTTTCATGCAAATTATATTTTGGCCCTAATTACAATTTATCATTTTGGAAAGCTTATTAAGTTCTAGGTGCTAGGCTGAGCTATTGAAAATTTCATCTCTTTATGACTTTCACAATCAAATGATGTAGGTTTGATCACCCCTATTTTACAGATGAGAAAATGAGGCTCAGGGAGGCTTAATCACAAAGGCCTGGCACTGATGCACATGGTTTTTCCACCTAATCAAACTGTCTCCATCATAGAATTACATTCTATTAGAGCTAGAAGGAAATGCAGAGGCAAGCTTGTTCTAATTGCTAACTTGACAGGTAAAGAAGCAGAGGTCCAGAAAAGAAAAGTGATTTGCACAAGTTCACACACATTTAACTAGTGACATGACTGAAATTAGAAACCAACTTGATTCCAAGTTGGTGTCATTTTCAATACTTTCACATTTTTCCAAATGAATCTTAAATCAATAGCACTTTTAAATACAAATGTAAAAAGACTGCGCTAAGAAAAAATCTTTTGCTTCACGTCAATTTTACATTACCTGTCTTCTTTGCTGCATAAATACTTAATGATTTCCTATTTCTGAGAAATCATTGTCTACCTCACATTCCACTCCATTTCACAACCTGCACACCCCGAACACTCACAATACACATGCCCTATTTTAATTCAGAAGGTAAAATGCAGGCTACATTTATATCCCAGCATGCGGGGCTTCTTTTTAAGCGCAGGCTTAATTGAACCATCCCTCTCCAAACTCATTTTTCTTTGGGATTTGGAGCTAATCTCTTTACTCAGAACTCTGCAACCTAGGACAAGTATGACAAATATCTACTAACAGATATTAATAATTGATCACAGAATTCTTTTGCCCTTCGCCCACGAATGGTCCCAAACTCAATCAGAATACCAGTCAATTAGATTGTCAAGTGAGATGAAAACTTTTTGTTCTCCCTAATCCTTTTCCTTGGTCTAAAATGATTATACGCCTTTACGCCCTTTTGTTTCTGTTATAGTGCTCTACCACTTTCTAATGTTGCCTCAAGCACAAAAACACATCCAAAAATCAGTAGTTAATTTGCTTGATCTTATCTTTCAGTTCTTGAATTCAATCCTTTTTTACTTTTTTGAAAGTGTAATTGTTTGTCAGAAAGCAAACACCTGTGTGACCAACAAGACCACAAAACGAAATGTTGTCAGTGTCCTTTGTGCCCCCTCTCAATCACTGCCTCTCTCTTAAAGTTACCAGTGCTATAAATGCTAGGATAATTATTTCCGCTTTGGTTTATACCATCTAAGCTGGCATTGTTAAACATTTCCTTTTGTCCTGTTTTTGAACTAAATTTAAATTGAGTCATACTATACATACATACACATATCTGTATGTGTGTATCAATGTGTGTACTTAAATTGTATTAGTGTGTGTATGTAAATTGAGTCATACTATACATACACATATACGTGTGTGTGTGCGTATGTGTGTGCGCGCGCACTTAGTGCCTTTTCAGTTGTTTTTTCCTTTTTTCTATTGGGTTGTCTGCCTCCTTGTTATTAACATATGGACTTCTTTATACGATCAGGAAATAAGTTCTTTACCAGTAATATGTGTTGAAAGTATGTTTTGCCTTTTCACTTTTTTTTTTTTTTTGGGACAGTTTTACTCTGTTGCCCAGGCAGGAGTGCAGTGGTATGATCTCGGCTCACTGCAATCTCTGCCTCTCAGGTTTAAGCAATTCTCCTGCCTCAGCCCCAAGCAGCTAGCTGGGACTACAGGCAAGTACCACCATGCCTGAATAATTTTTTTTTTTTTTTTTTGAGAGAATATCTCGCTGTGTCATCAGGGTGGAGTGCAGTGGCAGGATCTCGGCTCACTGCAACCTCCACCTCCTGGGTTCAAGCAATTCTTCTGCCCCAGCCTCCCAAGTAGCTGGAACTGCAGGCGCGTGCCACCATGCCCAGCTAATTATTGTGTTTTTAAAAGAGACGGGGTTTCACCATGTTGGCCAGGATGGTCTCGGTCTCTTGACCTCATGATCCACCCACCTTGGCCTCCCAAAGTGCTGTGATTACAGGCATGAGCCACGGTGCCTGGCCGATAATCTTTGTATGTTTAGTAGAGATGGGGTTTCGCCATGTTGACCAGGCTGGTCTTGAGTTCCTGACCACAAGTGATCTGCCCACCTTGGCCTCCCAAAGTACTGGGAATATACGCATGAATACACACCGGCCGCTTTTCACTTTTTAGTGGTATATTTCAACGAACAAAAATGTCCAGTTTTTACATATAACCAAATTTATCAATCTTCCTCTTAAAGTTAATAATTTTGTTTTCTACTTAAGAAGTTTTTGCCTATAGAGATATTATAAATATATTCCACTATATTATCTCTTAGATGCTTTGCTATTTTCCTTTGCACATGCAAATTTTCAATACATATGGAATTGATGTTTGGGTTTTATGTAAAGCAGAGATCAAGCTTCTGTCATTTTTTTATTTGCATAGTATATTTTTCCAGTACATTGCTAAAAACAGCACCACACCACCATATCCCCAGTATTATAGTACCACTAATGTTGTAAATCATGTCTATCTCTCTCTCTCTCTCTCTCTCTCTATATATATATATATATATATATATATATATCAGCCTGTTGATGGGTTCTCGATCCTATTAATTTGATTACTTGTATCTTTATAAACCAATACCATACTCTTTCAATTACTGTAGCATTTTAAGTTTTGACATAGTAGAACAACGCCAACCATTATTGGTTAGTTAAGTTGGGGGTAAGTCTGCAGAAAACACAAAGACGGAACATCAGAGAAAGAATGAAATGTCCAGGGCTCAATCCTTGAACCACTTCTCTTTTTTGCCTACACATTTTCTAGGTCATCTCATCTGGTCTCATGGTTTGAAATATCATCTGTACACTAATATATCAAATTTTTATTTCTCCAGCCTGAACTTCTCTGAATCCTGAACTCAACTCTCCAAGAGTCTAAACATCCACTTGAAATTCCAAGAGTCATCTGAAATTTAACATGTTTCAAGCTGCCTCCTCATACCTGACTCTCTTCAATAAAGTTTTAGCTCTTTTTGCAGTCATTTCCCTCTCAGTTAAATAACAATTCAATTATTCCATAAATCTTGGTATCATTTTAAACTCTCTCTCACACTCTGCACCCATTGCATCAGCAAATTCTTTTTGGTGTTCATGAAATTATACCCCACATTAACAACTTCTTCCTACTCCCACTGCTGACACTGTGGTTTAAACCACCATTTTCTGTTGCCAGCTTCCAGCTGGTCTCTCTGCCTCTGCCTGAGGAGAAGTCTCCCATAATACCTGATAACTCTCTGATTTCATCTTTTACCGTTTCCCCTCTTACTCTCTCTTTTCCAACTACCTTAGCCTCAGACATTCCAGGCACGTTGCAATTCCAGCATGTTGGTGCTTTCACTTGAGTTTTTCCCTCTGCCTGGAACATCATCAGTTGTCTCCCTGCAGACAGCTATGTATCTGAATTCCTTATTCCCTTCTGCCCTTTACTCCAAAGTTATCATCTTAGACCATTTCTGGATACCCTATCTAAAACTTCACAGTCTGACATCCTTTTATATTTATTTTTATGCCCTATTTTTCTCCCAAGCACCTTTCACATTTAGCATACTGTCTAACATGCATATGTTACTTATTTATAGTACTTATGGCCAGGAGGAGAATACGGTAAATGTCCACATAAGTGAGTTTATAAATCTGGTTGGTTGAGGAGTCCATAATCTACTCTATAGAATGTGCCTACACAATATTTCCAAAGGGCTTGGCTGGAATCACCTGATTTCTTTGAACAATGTTTTGAAAAAATTCTTCATGATCGTTCATGCCTGTGCTTTATGAACATATTTGGACACTCTGCCTTTTAAATATAGTTGAAAGTGAGAGGATAGAGAGGTAGAATGGTGACAAGAAGAGAAAAATATGCATATGCAAGTCCAATGCAAGCTCACTTGAGCTTAAAAATCCTTGGGAATTTAAAAAGTAGTTGAAAGTTTTATCTACAGGTTCAGTTATGATGGTGTCAGTGCAAATGTAGTAAAGCCTGAAATCTGATTGGCTTTATAATAGGGCCAGTTAGTTAATTCCAGGTCACTTGCAGTAAATGTAAGTTACAGTGTTAGAAGAAAATATTAGCACTATCCAAGCCCTACCACTCTCATATGAGGCACTCAATGAGTGAGGTGACTTTCTAGATGAACAAAGAGGCATTTTGGATTCAAATTCAAAGACTTTGTCTGTTATGGATTAAATTATGTCTCCCCAACAAAGGTATTGAAAGCATTATCCCCAGTACCTGTGACTGTGATCTTTACTTGGGAATTGTGTCTTTGCAGATGATCAAGTTAAGATAAGGTCATTAGAATAGAGATTAATCCAATGTGACTGGAATCTTTATAAAAAGGAAATTTGGACACAGACCAACATGTGCATGGAGAATGCCATGTGAAGATGAACACAGTGATCAAGGTGATGCATCTACAAGCCGAGGAATGCTGAAGATTGCCAGCAAACCACAAGAAGCGAGGCAAGAGGTATAGAAGGTTCTTTCTCACAGCCCTGAGGACCAACCCTGCCAGCCCTTTGATCTCATACTTTTATCTTCCAGAACTATGAGACAGCAAATTTCTGGTGTTTTAGCCACCCAGTTTGTGTTACTTTGTTATGGCAGCCCTAGGAAACGAATACAGTCCCTATTCTTTCATAAAACGACTTGAGTAAATAATATTTGACTTGTGACCATGTTCAAAGGAAAATAATTTTCATCGAGTAAGACTGGCAAGCATTGAATCATCATTATTTTAAAAATAAACTTTCTTTTTTAGAACAGTTCTAGATTTAGGTAAAAGATTGCAAAGATATGAAAGAGAGCTCCATGTCCTTCCAGCCCCATACTCATACAGATTCCCCTATATTACCGTCTTACATTACTGTAGTGTATTTGTTATGACTAATAAACAAATATCGATACATTATTATTTACTCTTATGAATAGAATAGTGCTTTGTTAAGAGCTACAGGCAACTAGTTTAGGCTCTTTTGCTCTTCTAAGAATATGGCGTTCCTCTTCTCCAGACAGTGCAGCAGCAAGATGCCATCTTGGAAGCAGAGATTAGTCTTCACCCATCATGCAACCTGCTGGTGGCTTTAACCTTGGACTTACCAGCCTCCAGAACTATGTGAAATAAATATTTTATAACAGCAACACAAATGGACCAAGATATCATGTTACATTTAGTTATCTTGTCTTTTTAAGCTCCTCTTGGCTGTGACAGTTCTTGACTAGTCTTGGTTTTGATGATCTTGACCATTTAAGGAAGTACTGATCAAGCATTTTTTGGAATGTCCCTCTACTGTGATTTGGCTGATGTTTTTCTCATGATTGAACTGTGAGGATGAGTTTTTTGGGAATGATCATGGAAGTACATTGTCCTTTCCATCAAATGATATAAAGAGTTATCATGTATCAACATGATAACATAATTGTTGATGTTAATGTTGATCACCTAGCTGAAGGAATATTTATAAGGGTTCTCCACTGTAAAATTACTTTCTTCATTCCCTTTTTCAAGACTGTATTATTTGGAAACATGTCACTGTGAGCAGTTCATACTTAAGTAATGGAAAGTCATGTTTCACTTCATTTAGGGTGGAGAATACATATAAATTATTTAAAATGTATCTACTGATAAATTTATCTCTTTTAGTCCATTTATTTAATAATGTCATATCAGTATAGACTCATGAATAGACACTCATAAGTATATTACATATTATTATAGTCTGGTATATTATAGGTTGGTCATAATTCAACACTAGTGATTTTATTGTTGAAATGTTCCACCTTTAGTTATTGGAAACTCTTTCGGTTGCCTTCTGTGTTCTTTTGACAATTAAAATTATCTCTTCTTGCATGAACTTATTTCTTTTTTTTGTTTAGTTTTTGCCTTTCAAAAAATTGGTCCATTGAATCAAAGTTATCAAATATGTGGGCATAGACTGGTTTGTTGTATTTTTCATTATTCTTTTGATGTCAATAGGAACAGTAGTAGTTGTGACCCCTCTTTCACTTTTGATATTGTTAATTTTGTCTTTTTTATTGATTACTTAGATGTATAGAAATATTATTGATCATTTCAAATCTTTGCGCCCTAATTTTTATTTATTTTTTTCTATTTGCTTTAGGCTTAAATTGTTCTTTCTGTATTTTCTTAAGTCGGAAGCTTTAATTATTTATTTTGGATCATTCTTCATTTTTAAGTATTTGCATTTTATGCTATAAATGTCACTCTAGGCCAGGAACTGTGGCTCAATGCCTGTAATCCTAGCACTTTGGGAGGCTGAGGCAGGTGGATCACTTGAGCCCAGGAGTTCCAGAACAGCCTGGGGAACATGGAAAAATCCTGTCTCTATGAAAACAAAAATAGTCAGGCATGGTGGTGGGCACCTGTAATCCCAGCTACTCAGGAAGCTGTGGTGGGAAGATCACCTGAGCCCTGAGGTCGAGGCTATGGTGAGCTGTGATCATGCCACTGCACTCCAGCCTGGGTGACAGAATGAGACACTGTTTCCAAAAAAAAAAAAAAAAAAGGCACCCTAAGCACTACTTGTGCTCTATCTCATCACTCTTAATATTTTATTTTCATTTTTATTCAGTTCTATATATTTTTATTACTCTTAAGACTTATTTAATCTATGTGTTATTTAGAAGTGTGTTGTTTAATTTCCAAATACATTGGTATTTTCCATCTGTCTTTCTTGTATTGATTTCCAGCTTAATTCCATTGTGGTCTCAGAGCATCCTTACATGATTTCTATTATTTTAAATTTATTAAGATGTGTTTTGTGAACACAGAATAGGATCTATATTGGTGAATTTTCCATGTAAGCTTGAAAAGAATATTTATTCTGCAGCTGTTGGATGAAGTATTCTATCAATGTCAATTAGATCCAGTAGATTGATGCCACTGTACAAGTCAACTATATCCTTACTTCCTGGCCTATTTGATTTATCAATCACTGAAAGTCGTGTGGTGAAGTCTTCTGTTATAAGAGTAGATTGTTTATTTCTTTTTGCAGTTATATCAATTTTTCCCACATGTATTTTTATACTCTGTTGTTAATTGTAGATACATTAAAGATTCTTACGTCTTCTTGGAGAATCAACTCCTTTACTATTCTTTTTTTTTTTTTTTTTTTAAACCATACATCCTTTTTATTGTTAAGTCATAAAGAGGTATCAAAATTAAAAGCAAAAATTACAGGGTAAGACTTAACAAAAACTACTAGGAGCGTCAAAGGAAGTGAAAATGGGACTAGGCGCAGGGAAATATGAATTAATGAACATGGGAAGGACAAGGATGGGGAGAACAGTGAGCATGTGCTGAAGATACTAGGGGAGAGGATCTGGTGAAAAATTTGATCTTAGACAAGCGCCTAGGTAAAGAAATAATGGGATAAGATTTCTAAACCCCACTATGTGCTTAAGAGTCATCCTCGCCATTGGCGCTGTCTCTGTCATCCTCTCCTTCCTCAGCCTCTTTTTCATCATCCTTGATCAACTCCAGCTGGTCATCCCCCCGATCTTCATTATCATCATCATCCAGTAGGTCCCCCTCCTCAGCAGAGTCATCTGCACCCCCCTCAGACTCCATCTTCACATTAGTCTCATCTTTCTTCACGGAGCTGCTGCTCTGCTCCTCTTCTGACTTATCATTCTTCATCTCTACTGCTTGTTTGCTCTGTTCCTTTTCAATTTTTTCCAGGTTTTCCAGGAGAGAATCCACTTTTTGTTTTATCTGGGTCAGTTCCTTCTTAATGGCCTGAAGGTCATCTCCTTTCAACTTTCCAGACTTGGAAGATCCCCGCTGTCCACTCTTAGAATTGAAGCCACTTTTGCCCCTTCGTGAGGTGTTTCCTGATACACGCTGACGTTTCGAGGGCACTACAGCCCGCGCAATAGGAGGAGGAGGAGGTACACGTGCTGGATAACTGTACATCCTATCATAATAATCCCGTTGAAAGTCATAGTCCAAGTCAAAAGAGGAGCTGAGTAGAGGGGACGGAGAAGGGTGTTCTGTTACTGACCCGTACATCTCCGCTGCAGATCGTTTCACACCTGCTTTTCCTCGGTTCACTTTTGGCTCTGCAGCCAGGTTAATATCTAAAACCTGGCCAGCAATCATTCTGCCATCCTCTCCTGCTACAGCAGCCCGGGCATTTCTCTCATTAACATATTGAACGAAGGCAAAGCCCTTATGAACAGAGCAGCCCACAATTTTGCCATACTTCGAAAAGATTGCCTCCACATCAGATTTCTTGACCACGAGTGTGTTTAGATTCCCAATGAACACACGGGAGTTCATGGAGCGAGGATCTGTCTTGTTGGTAACGTTGCTGGCCATTGTGTTTGATGATAAGGTTTCTCACAAAGCCGAAAATGTAGCTGAAGATCAAAAAAATCTCACAGGAGAGAGGAGGGAGAAGAGATTCGATTCTGAGTCTCCTACTCCCGGGTTCTACGTGCAGAAGCCGACTGCTGCTCGAGGTCGGTAACGCAGACACAACCGCTCAGTCTTCGTCTCTTCACAAAATGGCCAACTCCTTTACTATTATTTAAGGTCTTTTTAATCTCTGACATGTTTTCTTGTTCTGAAGTCTGCTTAGTTTGAAATTAGTACAGTGACTTCAGCATTCTTTTGATTAGTGTAATGACATATCTTTCTCCATCTCTTTAGTTTTAATCAATCTGTGTCATTATACTTAAAGTGGCTTTCCTGTAGACAACATATAGCAGTCTTTTTTAAAAAAATCCACTCAGATAATCTTTATCTTTTAAGTGGTGTATTCAGACAATTCATATTTATTTATTTATTTTAATTTTTACTACTTTTTTCTTTTTTAACTTTTTTTAAATTCAGAGGTTACACGTCCAGATTTGTTATCTGGGTATATTGTGTAATGCTGAGGTTTGTGATAACAAATGATCCCATCACCCAGGTACTAAGCGTAGTATCCAAGAGTCTTTCAACCCTCATCTACCCTTTCCCATCTAGTAGTCCGTCGTGTCTACTGTTGCCATCTTTATGTCCATGAGTACCCAAGATTTAACTTCCGTTTATAAGTGAGAACATGCACCATTTCAGACCATTTACATTTAAAGTGAATATTGATAAAGTTAGATTAGTATCTACCATGTTGTAACTGTTTTCTATTATTATTATTGTTAATGTTATTTGTTTTTCCTCATCTTATTTTATGCTTTCTCTGATTTCATTGAGAATTTTGTATGGCTCCATTTTATCTCCTCTCTTTTCTTGGAAGCAAAAAAAATTAGTGGTTGGCCTAGGGTTTGCGATATATGTTTGTAATGATTCTAAGTTTACCATAAAAAAGTACTCTACCATTTCACTTGTAGGGCAAGTACCTTCTAAGAGATTATTCCCAATTCCTCTTCCCATTTCCAATGAACTTGCTATCATTCATTTTACTTATTGGCATGCTATAATCATCTAATAAATTATTAAAATTGCTTTAAATAATTATCTTTTAGATAAATTAAGGATAAGAAAGATAAAAGATTTTATCTTACTTTTATTTCTTCTCCAGTGTTCTTCCTTTGTTGATGTGGTTCCAAGTTTCTGGACCTATATCATTTTCCTTTTTATTTGTCTTTATATCTACCTCACTTTTGAAGAATGATTTTGGTGGCTACAGAATTCAAAGTTGGTGGTTTTATTTTTTCAAAACTATATCTTTCACTTCACTCTACTCTTGTTTGCATGGTTTCTGATAAAAAGTGCATTTCTCTAATGACCAGGGATGATGAGCATTTGTTGGCCTCGTATATGTCTTCTTGAACCACCCAGTTTGTGGTACTTTGTTATGGCAACCCTGGGTAGCTGATACACATTCTTTCATGCAGGTATGCATATGCTAATCCACAAACATGTTGCCTTCTTTTCACATCCATCTTATCAGCTTATTTTTTTCAGGATACCTTCTCTTCCCTTCCCATTCAAGAGGCTGCTAGCCATCTGGAGCTCTTTGAACACCTGGAGTATTTTGGGTCACAAAACAGTAGATATGGTTCGGCTCTGTGTTCCCACCCAAATCTCATCTTGAATTGTACTTCCACAATTCCCACGTGTTGTAGAAGGGACCTGGTGGGAGATAATTTGAATCATGGTGGGGGGGTGGGTCCCCCATTCTGTTCTGGTGGTGGTGAATAAGTCTCAAGAAATCTGATGGTTTTACCAGGGGTGTCTGTTTTTGCGTCTTCCTCATTTTCTCCTGCTGCCCCCATGTAAGAAGTGCCTTTCACTTCCTGCCATGATTCTGAGGCCTCCTCAGCCATGTGGAACTGTAAGTCCAATTAAACCTGTTTTTCTTCCTAGCCTCAGGTGTGTCTTTATCAGCAGTATGAAAATGGACTAAAACAACAGTAAAGCTGGTAGGAAAATTTAAGGTTATTTAATCTAAGTGCCAGTTTTACTTGTGATAAACCTGAATTTCAAACAGATTATGATAATTTATCATAATGCCAATAATAATTTAAGACAAAATTTGTACTAGAACATGGATCTCCAGAATACAAGTTGGTTTTTTGTTTGTTTGTTTTTTAAAATATGCTGGTTTTATAGGCATTGTGAATTTAATCTAACTTTATTCACTTCAAGAAAGGCAATTTATTATTTGTCTTACATGTATTTATTTGATAGTATGCCTTTATCATAAAACATTTACAAATGTGAAAGTAACTGCTTTCTCAGGCCTTTTACACAGATTTCAAAGTATCAGACTAGACGAATATCACTATAATACCCTCCCTTCTGATCTTATTATTTTGCCCCGAATGTTACATTCAGCATCAAATCATTTTTGACAGTGCTTATAATACACAGGGAGTATTTTCCATGAAATCTTATTTCCAGAATATATTTACCCTGAATCTTAATTCACTCATTTTCAGTTGCAATAATGAATTTCCTCAAGGAAATATTCAAATTGAAAAACTTCCATAATCTTCTCAAAGAGCCAAATAGTTATTTCCATTCACAATATTTACTATGGGAACACAAGATATTTTGATTTCTTCTTTTGTCACATGAAAGAATACTTGCTCATGACCCAGTACTGCTCTTGGGTTATGTTTACACTCTTCCTGAAGTAGAATAGAGCTTAGAATGAGAGGGAGAAAGTCTCAAGCTTACTCTAAGATGGCAGACTATGTAACTATGGGCATGCATCAAGTCAGATGTTCTAGATTTTGGCTTCTAAAACATGGAGTTCCACTTCTCATCTTTTTTTCTCAGGCAAAAACTGATAAAGTGGCATTATGGAAAAGTTCATACTTCAAGATATAACATAGTACATTTAATGCATCAATTTTATTCATTTAGCAAGCATTCATGGAGGGCCAGCCGTGAGCAAAGGACTCTGCCTGGTCCTGAGGAATCAACACTAGAAAGCATAGATAGTTTACTTTGGCATAGTTTTACACTTGGCGGAAAAGACAAGAACTGAGTAAGAATTATAAATGTGCTAAGCCATATAAAAAACAGGGTGCTAGGAGGACTTAAAATATGATCAGGGAGTGTGTTGGTAGCATGGCTGTTTCAGTGCAGAGAAACAGAAGTCTTCTCTGAGAAAATTATGTTCAAGCTAAAATTTCCTGGATGCATAGGACTTGGCTAAGCATGTGGAATCTCACTGAGGGAGATATATTACATTATACAGACCAGCTTTGAGTGAGAGTTAAGTTCCTCTTACTCTACAATGGAATGAGAAACTTCAGAAAAAGTCTTTAGTAAGGCTAGTTCTGGTGTTTAGAATGTTTTAAAAAAATCAGCTGAAAATTTCTTACTCTGAAAATTTATTATAAACAATTAGGAACAACTCCTTATACTGGTATTCGCTCTTCAAACATGGAAATAGCAATGAGAGAATGCTTTTTACAATGATATAGTAGTTTACCGTAGCCAGCCTCTCAATGCAAATGATGAAATTGTGTGTTTGTCAGCATATTTACTACAAAGGGGAAAAGAAAAAAATCTGAGGCAGCAGTTTCCCTAAATGTGCTAACAGCCTAGTCATAAAAGAACATAGAGCTTCATTGTCATGAATAATAAATGATTCCAGTAGTTTACCATGAATATTTTTACCATTTACGAGAAAACAGCTGCAACAACTAAAAGAATGATTAGCTGCTAAGTATATAACAATATTCTTTTCTAGGATTACTTTCCAAAGTACTCCCATTTCACCCTTCACTTCATTCAGGTGCATGCATATTGACTTAAGAGGCCGTTTCCAGAATTTTCTGGATTAAGTAGAAGCAAATTCTTAAATAAGTCCATAAGGTAAAGTTTCTGCTACTCTCAGAATTTGAGCAATTCATTGAGTTTACTCCATCCCATTTTCAAAGAGTAAAATCCTTCTCCCACCCTCCAGAACATATCTTCAAGGTTAATGTTTAAGAATTAATTAAGCCTAACCACCTCTTAAGAGATAAGTAAGTAAACAGGCTAGTCATGATAACAAGGTTTCCAAGAGTAGACATAAAGGAATGTTAATGCATCTTTCATAATGGAAACAATAGCTTTATAATCTTAGACTTAAAGTAACTATGGTTACAAAGCCTTGTACTGCTTTACCTTCACTTGGTTCCTTTCACTGGAGATCCACCTCTGTCATCAGGAGAGAGTCTCTTTGTGCTAATGGCTCTCAGTTTGTCATCATGAGAATATAAACATTAAATACCGTATGAACTGAGGGTGTAAATTTCTTTATCTGCTTAAGAAATGTCTTTTCAAGAAGGAAGACTCAGCCAACAAAGAAGAAAGTGTTCTCAGTTTAAGCTAACTTTTTAAATAAAAAGCATTGGCTTTCTGCTGTACCTGAAGTGTTTGGTTATCAATGATTGCCAGGCCAGCTCTTCAAGTCTTTGCAGCCATCTTCCTGATGTTGACTAACTACTTCAAAAAGAATCTTTGGGTGAAGAGGTCAAGAAGAAGGTATTATCAGAATAGAATGCTGGATTTAGGATGAATTGCCGATGACATCTTCTAAAAGAGTGTTGAAGACATTGAAAATTGTTGGCACCATAATGTTAGAAACAAAGGACTCAAAATTATTTATATAACCTATTTTTTAAATGATGTAAAATACATAAAGTACATGAAAATGTAAACAGTGGTTATTTCAGGGTTGGGATTGTGAAAGATCCAGCATAGTATTCATATATTACACAATTTAAAAAATTAAGTTTTAGATAATAATGTATTTTAAACCACAGCTCTAAGTCTGACAATTACAAAAAGGACTCACTTCAGAGGAGGCTAGTTAACAATATCAGGAACTATTAAAGCGTTGATGATTTTTTTTACCTGCAAGAAAAAAGAGTAATGAAACATAAAAGCTACCTTCAATATTAGAAGAACTGTTAACTAGAGGAATGTCAAGACCAGAGGTTCTATGGAGACAGTACCTGTCTTAAGAAAGACATTTCTAGCAACAAAGGAACAGACTGATACTCAAGAATTACGGAAGGCATTCAAGAGGAGGTGGGGTGGATATCAGACAGGGTTATAAAAACGATTGCTTCACTGAGTGAGAACTAAAACTGAAGTTTTTTTTTTTTTTTTTTAAGGATCCTTCTCAACCTTGGATTCTATTATACATTGCCAACATATTTGCCCCACATTCGACAGGTCATAGGTGTTGGTTTTTCCTTTCTTCTCTATTTTTAACCCAACTTCTCTCTTTTGCCACCTTATTCCTGTATTACCAGAAGGTGCTGACTTTCAGTGCAAAGAATCACTGGGGCAAATTACCCTTGGGAACAATGCTAAAGAGTAGCAAATTATTCATGATGAAGCCTCTGATTTAAGTGGAATCAGAAGTGACAGAAAATAGTGACTTTAATTTACCGCAAAATGTTAATTATGTATAATAAGTGGTGGGGCAGGGCCCTTGACTTGGGGCTCCTGGGGGCTTGAGACAAATCACAGAGGATAAGATGGGTTCGGATTTCTACAGTTCATCTAATCACCCAGGCATAACCCATGCTATCTGTTCCTTCCTCCATCCCCATTACTCTCTATACTATCTCACTCAGAAATGGTCAAAAACATTCTCTAAACAACCTTCCTGAACACCCAAGATCCCTAGTCCAAGGTGTTCTTGGAGTGATCCCCAAACAGTGAGATACCCTTACCTCTCACGGACTGTGGCTAGGAAGCAAATATTCTTAAAACACCACACTTTTACGAAACAACAAAAGAGTCCTAGAAATTTTTCCTCCAAATACCCATGACTGGTTATCTTCAAACAAAAAGAACTTCATAAGGATATTTAAAATTTTAGGCAACTTAGATATTTAGAAAACCTACTCTACTCAAACATGTACATACTAGAGAAATAATTCAGCTGTTTGGGTAAGTTTCTTTGACAATCCTAAAAATGTGGATTTCTTTTACTTTGCTTCTGAAATATAAATACACACCGCAGATGGGAGAACTATAACATCCAGTGCTTAGACCAGCTTTCTGCACTCAGCATTGAAGGGGAGATAAAGTAACGTCTCTTCTTCTCTTCAACTCATCACAAGATTCATAGCTGAGACCTCTGTAATGAGAAACAAATTAACAAAAGAAAACATAACAAATTTATTTAACCGTAGCTCTACATGACATAGAAGCCATCAGAAATGAAGAGCCAAAAACTGTGTATTTTATGAATAGTTGTACAAAAGAAGTATGATTGGAGAGTGAAAGTGTATGATCTTATGGTAAGAAACTGGAAGGAACATAGCAAGGTCTGTCTGTCCAGAAATTAGCCTCTCTAAGAAGTGTGACACTTCTTCTCTTTGGATTCAGGGCAGAACACCTATCACATTAGGGTCTTCAGGGGAGAAGGGAGGGAGGTCGGAGAGTAACTTCCTGCTTCTGTGATTTTTTTTTAGGTTCCTTCAACTTAAAATAATCAGTACACTAATGTATCATCTTTTGGATTATTACATTCAGAGCCCCAATATTAAGAATGCAAAGTCTGTATGCCTTACAGTTATTGCTAATGGTATTACTATTAATAGGTGAAAAACTTGTATTCTACAGTTCAGATTCAACTTATATTTATCACCTATATATTCCAGATGATGGGTTTTTGTTTTCATTTAAACCACTATAACTTTGAGCGACAAAATTTTGTTCCTCTCTGTCCAGATGAATAAATGAAATTCAAAAGATTAAGTGTTGTGCTTGGCTCACACAGCTGACCAGAGGTAGAGCTGGGATGGAAGCTAAGGTTTCCTGAGTCCAAGCCTGAGGCAAAGGATTTACAAAATGCCTCCACCGGATTCATATATAATTACCCAAACAATCTGTACTGCTTAATAATCATAATATGAAAATGTTCACATTAACCTGTAAGGTAGATAGAAAATGATTATTCCCTTCCTGAGACAGACGTGTTAAACTAGTGGCCAGGACCACTCAATTGGTATAGGACCTATATTGGATTCAAAGTCATGTGTCTGTAAAATTCTCCAGCCTGTTGTGAAGAAAAACACTATGAAGTATAATGGCCCTCAAGGAGAACAACGGCTACTAACAGTGACATGCACCAAATACCTCTGTTGTCTGCAATGTCTTGGCCTTTACATAATGCACATTACAATTACTTTTTTCCCAATATAGAGGTTCTTTCTTTGCTCAGATATGAAGGGAGGGGACTCTTCTGGACAAATGCAGGGAAATATCCTACCTTTCTTTTATTCCTCTGCTTCCTCAAATCTATCCACTCAATTCCTATGGATGAGTTATATTTCAAATGATTCGATTGGTAGATTAAGGGAAAAAGTTGTCAAAATTGAAGTCTTAAAATGGAGCTAGAAGATGTGGCCAAAACGGGAGAAAGAAGAGGTGTCTGCCTTTATTCTACACTACTTCGCAATGGACTATGAAAGAGTGACACTCTTACTGCGGATATGTGCTAAAGAAAACAGAACAACAAAGTCAAGTTGTTCAGTGAGTCTCATGAATATGTGGAGACATGTTTACTTGTCTTGAATTGAAAATGGAATTCTAGTCCCCTTAGACCATGAGCTATATTTTGGAAGAAGAGAACAACAAAAGCCTACTTGTATTATCTAATCATTTTCTCTTTTGGGAGCACTCTAATTTAGCTAAAACCAGGATTTGAATTTGGTCTAGCTATAAATTAAAAGAATACTACATGGTTATGCAACTCTGCTCAAAAGTTGATTTGCCCTTACATTAAAAAATAACTCAAGTTACTCTCAATGGATTCATTAAAAACCTGATTTTTCCACTTTATAGCTATTTTGCCTGGCAGAAGAGCAGCACATTCTTCCACCAACAAAAAAGCCACATTCATATTTCAATAAAATTGCATTATTTGGCATCTACCATTCACATATGTTCATTTGGCTATTGCTAGTCCAAGTCAATTATAGCCACAAGGGGAGCGGGCATTTGAAATTTAAACAAGGAGCTTTAAATTGTGTAAGAGAGAAGAGGCCTCCTGACAGGTACATCAGTCTGTAATTCATTTTTAATGCAGTTGACAATTTTATAAATCATTTGCTTTTCTCCCATTATGAAGTAGCTCCTGTGCTATAGAAGCCTTAAAAGAAAGTTTCTGTACAATTTTGGGTAGGGAGTTGAGGGGTACGTAAAACTCTTTGAAGGAACTTTCAAGGATGAATAACTTGGCCATGCAAAAAATAAAGAGTATTGCAAGCAGAGAAAATGTATGGAGGTGTGGTGAGTTCAGGACTAGGTCACGTTCTCCCATGCGGCTGAGGGCACACGTGGAAGAGGTATAGACACAAAGGTTGACTAGGCATGATAGAAAAGATAGATCTTTTGCTATAAAGAGCCATTATCAAATGTTTTCAAGTGAATAATGTAACAATCACTGTGAATACTGAGGAATGGAGTATTACATTCTACGCAATGTGAAAAGAAAACCAGCAAAGAATGTCTATACCATAGATCTGACATTAACTGGACAGGTAACTGGGGACAAAATGTACTTCAAAACATTGTTGTGAAGCTAAGAATAAAAGTATGCAAGACTATGGTCAGGTTAACTGAAAGAGTTTTTTTTTTTTCCATTCTGATTTTTAAGAATCTGATTGGGGGTTGGCAGAGAACACGGTACAGATGGAATTAATATGAATGTTATTTGGTTAAAGTAAAGGTCACTCAGAGATACTGTTGGTTTAACCACTGTTTATATACATGTCAAAAGAAAACAGCCAAAAGACAAAATGCACTCACAAGTCTTTTTATGCACTACAAATAAAGGTGGTTGAAAATGTGACTATCTGTGTGTGTCTTGATGAGCATCTGGAATATGAACTCATTCTGATTTGGATTTATCAAAATTTTATTACTTTCCCAAACTTACAGGTATAGACTTTAATCCTAGATGGTAGTATTTTATAATTGCATGCAAACTATAGTCAAGAAAGTGGCCTCTGGAAGGAGGCAAACCTGAGTTCTGCCCCACTTAGGAGCCATATGATCCAAGCAAGTTATTAGATTCAACTATTAAAAAGGAAAATCAGTTAATCATATCTACCAAATAGTTATTGTGAAGATTAAGTAAAATGTTGTAAACATACTTACTGTAGTGTCTGGTATATACTACTAACTTGATACATGTCATTAGTCAATTATGTAATTATTATTATCACCCAAAGATAAATGTGCATAATCAGTTTGAGGAAAAATCTGTAAACCATCTTTATTCATACACTGGAGCCAATTAATTCACTGCATTTTACCTGATTAAATCATCAAAAAAAGGATAATAACAAGAACATACATAACACCTTATTGCAGGGGTGTCCGATCTTTTGGCTTAATTGGACCACACTGGAAGAAGAAGAATTGTCTTGGGCCACACATAAAATACACTAACACTGATGATAGCTAATGAGCTAAAAAAAAAAAAATCTCATAATGTTTTAAGAAAGTTTATGAATTTGTGTTGGACTGGATTCAAATCTGTTCTGGGCCATGGGTTGGTCAAGCTTGCTTTAGTGCTTAAGAAGTATTCTCTCACAAACAAAGGATTTGGTTTTTGTACCAACTGTGTGAGTTAGAAAATACAAAATACTCTCGTGGTTTACGAAGAAGAGGAAAGAAATCAGTATAAAACATCCAAAAGAAAAATATCAATAAATTCATGCCAGAATAGACCAAGAAGACAAAGGAAAAAGAAGAAAAACTCTCAATAAGATTAATTTGTCATAACAGGTTCTTTCAAATAACTAGAGTGGGAAAAAACATGATGTCACCTAGTGAATCGATATTGTCAAATCAAATGATGAGGATCTAATAAATATTAGATTTATTTAGCCTTTGTAACTAGCTGGCTATTGATTTCTCAAGTGTAGATGATTCACCCCGATAATAATGTAGTAATGTTTCAGTTATAACTCCTTTTTTTAAAAATGGAGTCTTGCTGTGTCGCCAGACTAGAGTGCAGTGGTGTGATGTCAGCTCACTGCAATCTCTGCCTCCCAGGTACAAGCAATTCTCCTGCCTCAGCCTCCTGAGTAGCTGGGATTACAGGCACACACCACCACACCCAGCTAATTTCTGTATTTTGAGTAGAGACGGGGTTTTGACATGTTGGCCAGGATGGTCTCGATCTCCTGACTTTGTGATCTGCCTGTCTTTGTCTCCCAAAGTGCTGGCATTACAGGCGTGAGTCACCACACCCAGCCTCAGTTACTCTAAACACATACCTTATCACAAAGAAAATGTATTATAAAACCATATATTTAAAATAAATGTCCTACATTTAACACACGTTTATTTTTAGAAAGTATATTATTGCATAAAGTCGTTTATTTAAAAAAATTATATGTATATAGATTAAAAAACAGATGCCATGTTTACCTTTCAATCAATAATCTATAATGTAGACTTTGAATTAATAGTCCTCAAACTATGCAACTTGGGAAAAGAGTTTTATTGCTTAGTTGAATATGACCAATCTTTCTTCAAGTTCACATTTGATTAGATTTTCTTATTGAACATTTTCACCAATAAGAGTTTCTTTAAAAAAAAATTGATGCCGAATAATTATTGTGCCTGTTAAAGTGAATGTCCAAGTAATATAAAATATATTGATGAAATTTCTCAGAAAAGTGATTGTATCTAACTCGAGTTAAGAAAATCTTTGTGATCCTATATATGCATGTTTTAGATTTTTATATAATATGCATATAATATAGTTTACCTAAGAAATATTGATTTCAGCTCATATATTATTAAATATTTTAATAATTTATGTTCCATCTTGAGTACCATAATATTCAGATCTTCTACCTTCCAATCAAGTTTGAGAAATACCATTTTAGAAAGACACATATCCAGATCATTCATTTCTATTTAATCATCTTAAATTTCCTTGAATATGTCATATTCAAGGAATAATTTATTCAAGAAATAATTTATTCAAGGAATTATTTATTCAAGAAATAATTTATTCAAGGAATTATTTATTGAGTAAGTAAAATATAATCCAGTAAACTCGGTTGGTCAAATTTAAGGAGAATAAACTCATTGATACTTTCTGGTGTTCCTATCACAAGGATTCTTAAACTAATGAACAACAAGAAAAAGTGAAATGAATGCAACTGTTCCTTATGGCTACAAATGAGATACTGACCAATAATGCTTCTCAGAGGTTAATTTGGCACTTAGATAATGAACTTAAAAAAAAAAAGTCATGTTTATGTGTGTTAATTCTGAGAATTGTGTTTGTTATTCATTACAGAAACTGTTAAGTTGTGTCAGCTAAAGATATTCTTAAAATCTGTTGACAAAATAGTGAAATAGTGTTTAAAATATAAAGTTTGAATAACAGATGCCAAATAAGATATAAAAATGACTAATACTTACTTTCCTTAAATGATGATGAAATCATTACCGGACCATGAACCTCTCATTAGCTTTAATTTCTTATATTTGTATTTAACTACTTCTATCACATACAGTTTGGATATCAAATAAATGATAACAACTCAAGTTTGAAAAGTCTGTAACATTAAAACTGGAATTCAAAGAGATTCCTGTAAAGTAAGACTCAATGACCCTCCTTGTCAAAAGAATGTCTCAGAAAGGGGAATCACGCTGAAATGAACATGCATCCGTTTGTCTTTATGGTAGAATGATTTGTACTCCTTTGGGTCTACACTCAGTAATGGCATTGCTTATTAAATGGTAGTTCTTAGCTCTTTGAGAAATTGCCATATTGCCTTCCACAACGGTTGAACTAAGTTACACTTATACCAACAGTGTGTAAGTGTTCCCCTTTTTTCTGCAACCTTGCCATCATCTGTTACTTTTTGACTTTTTAATACTAGTCATTCTGATTCATGTGAGATGGTATCTCACTGTGGTTTTGACTTGCATTTCTCTAATAATCAGTGATATTGAGCTTTTTTTCATAAGTGGAAGCTAAATGATGAGAACTCACGGACACAGAGAGGGGACCAATTGGGGCCTACTTCAGGGTGGAGGATGGGAGGAAGAAGAGAGGCAGAAAAAATAACTACGAGGTACTTAGCTTAGTACCTGGGTGAGAGAACAATCTGTACAACAAACCACTGCGGCATGAGTTTACCCAAATAACAAACCTACACATGCACCCCTGAAGCAAAAATAAAAGTCAAAAACAAAAAAGAAACAATCAAAAGATGTAAGATGAGAGACATAAGAGAAAAGAGGTAAGAGATGAAGAAATTTTGGTTCTGTGATTTTTTTACAGTAGGACCTAATTCTGTGAGTCTCAGTTTTCTTGCTTATGAACCAAAAGGACTGGAGAAGTTTTAGTCTAATTCTGCACTTCTGTGATTGCTAGCATATGGTTCTCTATTCCACAATTGTTGCCCCTTTGTTTTGCTTGGTTATCCAACACATAATATAGCTAGGATAAGTATTCCAAGGCATGAATAGAGTCTGCATTTTAGCCTGACAAATTGAGATTAGATTTATTTCCCCATTTCTTAATTTTTAAATTTAAATAGATGTCTATAAAAATCATGTTGAACTACAGGTATCTATTTGAGAAAGATTTTTCTCATTACTGACCATAGTGTATACATCTATTTGTAAAAATTTGAAATTTTAACAGAAGATGTCTTAAGTATATAATTCTAAAAGAAACTCTCGAAAACATAGATAGGTCTATGTGTAGATGTGTGTTTGTGGAGAGCTGTGGGATAATTAATGTTCAATATTTTATTCAATAAATAACATAAAAATCAGTAGCCAAAAATACTTAGATAACTCTAGCATTATTAGAACCCTCACACTTCAGTCATGACATGCCAGCAACCATTTACTGATTCTCAAAATGGATTTAGTCAAGTGTATGCTCAACATTCTCTCTTTGGAATTTTAATGCATTTAAGCAAACCCCACAGGTTATTCAAAATAGAGTATGTACAACTTCTATAAAATGCCCAGATGTTAGCAAAATTTTGGTCTTTCATTTTAAAACACCTATTTCTGTGAAACTTTTATAAACTTCAATTTTCAAAGAACACAATGGATTTTACATCTTCCTAATTGTCCTTAACATTCTAAAAATTAATTTCTCATATTAATTGGACAGGCAAGAAAGGCCAATTTCTCTAAAAGCTTCATCAACATTTTGATTTGTATTTCCAAAGACCCTTTTGAGAAATGTGTACTGTCTTACAGAGGATTCATGGGAAACTATAAAGTAACACAGGCCTTGCTTAGAATTGTCTCAGGCAATGACTAGAAAAACCATGAAATTGTATGATCAGGGCATCCAGACCAGGGATGCTTCTGAGTGCTCACTTAAGTAGACACTTATCTCTGTTTTTGACAAAAACTATTCCTTGAGACACTAGTTTTTCCAAAACATTCCTCACAAAAAGGAAATCCTAGTTAAACAATTTGATACTCATTATGTACTCTTATCTTCCTCCTAGAAATTCACAAATTACCACATATTGGGTTCCCAAAAAACACTGCAATAAAGTATACTATTTAGTTCTATTTAATCCAGAGTTTCCCAGTTATGGTGTTACTGAGTATGAAATTTAACCAATTCTACCCCCTTCCCCTGGTTCAACTTTACTAAATACTATTAATTTGTAATTTTGTAACTCCATCAAATACTCATCAGGAAACACGGCCCAAGGCTTCAAGGCCTTGGTACCATGGCCGCCTTAGGCCAGAGTGGAGCTCAGGGAGCAGATATTTAGGAAAAAGGCAAAAATCTTGGAAATGCATGAAGGTTGTTCAAAATGGAATTATAAGTTTAATTATTATTTCATAGAGCACAATGAATGTACTGTTGTTTGATGTTTTAGCATGCTCAGAAACGTAATAAAGTTGTGAGCTACAACCATGATATGCTTAGTAAAAATGACTACTCTTCTGGTCCCCAGTAAATGTGTAACTCTACTTAAATGTGCAATATGTCTTCATTGCAAAAACGTCTAGTAAATAAAAATAAATATAAAGTATATTTTCAAATAGTTAAATTTTTAAAGACTGTGAAAAATTTCAGTTCAGGCAGTACACAATTTACGTTATTCAAGCGACCAGCAACTTGTACCTGAGGCCCCTGCATGTTACTCAAATGTCTTCAAGAAGTTCTTCCCATATTAAAAGAAATAACCCTTGGTGAACACAGCACAACAGTGTGAATGTGCTCAATGTCACTGAACTGTACACTTAAAAATGGTTAAGATGGTATTTTTTATGTTATGTTCATTTTACCTCAATTTAAAAAAATCTAATCTTGTTTTGAAACCCCACTAAAATGACAAGAATTTGTTAATGTTTGTCAGAATTACTTACCCAGTAATAAAACTAGATTTCAAAAAGTGTCTAAATACCCTCCCCTATCATTAGGAAACATTCATCGCTATTAAAAGAGAAAGCATAATGGATGCTGAAAAGGATGAAGCAATTGTCAGACCATTAGGAATATTCTCTTCCTTTTCTCTACTTCCACTATGTAAATGCCTCCAACAGTAGGGCTTCTACAACAGCTTTGAAAGTGAACTTACCTTTTACATTGCAAAGAATAATACAGCTTTCTATAAATGTGAAATGGTATTTCACGAGTTTTTTAAAAAAACATTTAATTTCTACCACACCACTAAGAGTAAAACCTGCTATGCGAATTTAAGGTTAGCTAAAATATATTTGATTTATCGAAGTGTGCATTAACATAGGAGAATTAACAAATTTGTGAGAAAGACACTTAGGAAAGGATTCATGAACTATAAAAGGATTGATGAGCTATAAAACTGACTACACAGCTAGAAATATTTAAAAACATTGCTCTTGTTGGCTAACACAGTCTCTTGACTGCAAGTTTACGAAGGCAGAGAACACATCCATCTTGTTCACTGCTACTTTTTTCATGCCTAAAACAGTACCTAGTACAACAGGCACTACAAATTTTAAAATTATTTAGTGAATTCAAGGTAGAGTTAAAAAGCAGAAAATTTCTCTATAGGCAATGGTTAAAAATTGACACGAATGAAGGCATTTTTCAATTAATAAACTATCTGAAATATGATCAATTGACCATTTAGATTTCTAATCTGTCATGGGTCCCACTATTCATCAAACACATGTTGAATGCCATCCCCCAAATTTATCCAAATCTCACATATGGAATTTTATTCACAAGCCAATACTCTACGTTTCAAGAGACCAATGTTGTCAACACTTAAGCACTAAATATCCAGTTCTGAATCATTTTGTCTGTGAACTATTGCTGAATTTTTCTCATGAAGTCTGAGCAATAAAATTATATATAATACATTTTCTTATATCCTTTTAAAGTGGAGGCATTCATATGAAAACATTTTATATATTTTAAAGACTTCTATTGGAAGAAAAATATCTAGTTTGTTAATATATGTTACTTGAATTAATTAATATTCTTCAAAATTAGAGCTGTTTGCACACAAACATTAAAATGAAGAATGATTAAATGGTGTTTCATATAATCTTGATATAAGATTTAGAGATAAGAGTCTAAATATTTGGAAGAACATAAAGGAGGCATCTATGACTTTTAAATGCATATCTTACACTTTATCTAAGTTTTTTAATTTATAAAAAGGAAAACATAAGCAGAAAAAAATAGAACATAGTTTTCATATAATTAGCTAAATGAGGCAAAGCTTTGGAATGACTTTTAAATCTATTTTAAAGCCTCAGCTACTTTGACTTTTTTTTCTATTACAGACCCAAGAAAAGTTATTTCAACTGAATTGCATATATAACTCCTAGAGTGTAGACAGTTGCTATTATTTGTTCACTTCATCAAATGCTCTTTTAAATTCTTGCTACATCTGTATTACCAGGTCCTAGAGAAACCAAGGTGAAAGAGGCCCGGGAGAGGCCAAACCCTCTTTGCTATTTCTAACAAAGGAAATGCCATTCTTGCCACTAACTCTTGGAATGATTTCCAAGTTCTCTAAAAATAATTTAACCTGTGTCAAGTAGCTGTCTCATCTGGAAAACTCAATAAACGAATGTAGAAGTTAGAAAGAGTAGGGGAAAGTTAGGTGTTATACTGAAATGGTATATCCCAGGCATGTTGAATCGAGACTCCAAATTAGCCAGCACACTTCCATACATCTGCTCATTTTTCTTTAAACTTGAGCTATATTATTGCAGAAAAGCATAATAATCTCCACTCTGATCTTGTATTTCAAATGAAAGAGGCTGAAACATCATAGCACATGCACCTTTCTAGGTCGGTTAAATATTATGAGTGGATACATTTCCTTTGGGGATCAGCATTTTTAAAGGACAGATTAAACAGGGAGGAAAAAGTAGAGGAGTAATATATAAAATATTAGTATCCAATGACAAGGATCCCAATTTTACTTTAAACTTTAGCTTAAAGAGGACATGCATATTAGATTATACCTCACTTTATGTAATGGTTGGATTCTTTAACTTTGTGCAAATTATTTCTTGATAGTCAAATCATACTTCACTGTATCTGAATAGTGGTTTACATGTAAAAACCTCAGGTAAAAAATGCTTATGTAGTGCCTTTATTTATTTGTTAAAAAAATGTGAGGTGTTTGTACACTCGTTTCTTACTTTGAAGCATTTTTAATGTGGCACTTATAAAAACATAAAATTTTAAATCCTATTATATGAATTTTCAAGGAATTTGTATTTCACAATTTTCCATCTGTATAATTATTTAAGATTAACATTTATTATATGTTGGTTCATGCATGAAATACTGCATATAATAATTTTCAGGCTATCTGCTAGTGTCCTGAAGCAGAAGAACTGAGGTATTTTTGGGAGAGATCGCTCTACACTGCTTATTAAGATTTTTCAAGATAATCAAAAGTACAATGGAAACATTCTAGATTGTAAACATTTTCCTATTTTATTTTTTAATATGAAAGACAACTTATAAAATCTTTTAGGGCCATTGTGGTGGCTCACACCTGTAATCCCAGCACTTTGGGAGGCTGAGGTGGGTGGATCACGAGGTCAGGAGCTCAAGGCCACCGTGGCCAAGATGGTGAAACCCTGTCTCCACTAAAAATGAAAAAATTAGCTGGGTATGGTGGTGGGCACCTGTAATCCCAGCTACTTGGAAGGCTGAGGCAGGGAACTGCATGAACC
>NW_016107602.1:1955363-1964191 GCF_001604975.1 Cebus imitator
AAAAAAAAAAAAAAAAAAAAAAAAAAGATTATAAAGAAAAGAGGCTACAGTAATTTGCACTTGTTCATGCTGACTGGTATAAGAGTGAAGATTCAGTTTGTCTAAAGGATCCTGAGATGGCACAAATACAGGTTCAGGCTCTGACTTCGCTTTCCCGTGCCCACAATTTGTTTTAGTGTTGGGTAGAAAGGGGATGAAAGGAGACAATATATTAACATCTGCCATTTGCCAAGAACTTTGTTTAACTTTTTACATATGGTTTCTCACTTGTAAAAAGTTAGGTAATATAGAATAAAAAAGAATAGCCAAAATAAATCCCTTATTTTTCTTCCTACCAAATCTAGGTTTTTCTTATCTGCCTTAATAGAAATACAGTCTCTAGTGAGGAAGAAAAGCCTAATTTCTTTATCTTTTTTCTGTTTGTAGTCACAATTTTTTAGAGTCATGAAATAAAGAAAATCCAGAGGGGGCTGGCAGCCCAAGAGAAAATGTTGCTTTTATTTACCTATTCTCTCTGAAGGTTAGATGGTGATAGTTGAGAAAAACTCGAAAAATAGCAGGTAAAGAAAATGGGCAAATGCCCAAAATAAAGCATAGCTTTACTTCAGCTGATTTGAAATAACAGATTATTAATGACTGATTTAAAATGGTAAAAATGCACTGAAATGTAAATATTTAATTCCAAATACTGGGGAAAAGAAAGTAATTTATTTAATCTCTTTAAGACTAAACTAAATTCAATCTCTTGGAGAAGCCAGGCATGGTGGCTCATGTGTCTAATCTCAGTGCCCTGGAAGCTTGAGGCAGAAGGAGCACTTGAGGCCTGCAGTTCAAGGTCAGCCTGGGTGACATAGCGAGACCTTCATTTCTACAAAAGTTTTAAAACGAGATGGGCATGGTGTGGATGTCTGTAGTTCCAGCTACTCGGGGGTAGGGTGTGAGGGAGGAGGGTGAGCTGGGAGGATTTCTTGCACCCAAGAGTCTGGGGTTGCAGTGAGTTACGATCATGCCACTGCACCCAAATCTGGGCAACGGAGGGAGACTCTTATCTCTAAAATAATAAAAAGCACAAAATTATTTCAGAAAGTGATCTCATTAAGTCCCTTGTGTCATTTAATAACATTAAATTTGTCATGGCTGCTCATTATAGGTAGCTATATCTCTGCTCTGTTAAAAGTGCTGAGATTTAGAAAGATAATCATCAAGGAAAGATGAGAAACTGTACTGAATTGAAAACCCCAATATTTTTATAAATCCTTCAGTCAATTCTATCCTAAATCCATTTTAATTTAAAAGCCACTTATTCATCTTGCATAAATCAAATAGTCAGTCATATAATTATAATATTCTCTATTTTTATCCCAATAAAGCATGGGTAACATGGAAAAACAACATTTGCAATCAAGGAAGTTTTGTTTGCTGATGTGAAGTAACCAGTGGTCTGAAAATTCAAGTGCTTATAAACTACTTGAGAGCAAACATGAAGTAGTATTTATTGCTGTGTCCTTCTTGGGCTTATCACAGTGATCATCTTAGGCTCATAAATGGCCATATAGTTGTCCTAAATGATGAAAAATGTGAATCAAGATTACCAATGTGAATTAAAAGCCTGATTGCTAGTAGGTCCTGATTTAAAGGAAATTTGTGTCCCCCAGAGTAGGCCAAGTCCTGGCCTCGGTCACTGCTACCCACTTTTTTCCTGTCTGCTGGCCAGTGACGGAGAAAACACACTAAACATTTTGATGTTTCACTATAAAAGTGCACGTCATTATGTGGCTAAAGTCTTTATAGTCTCCCACACCAAAGTCATGTTTGAAACATGATACATTAGCAATCCGGAGCAGAATTTGTTATGAGGAAGGATGCTGAGAATACATAGATGAAATTCTAGACATTTCCAAAGAGGATCCAGCTATTTAATGGCCACTGAAGTCTTCAGTGAATAGGTGTGAATATTTCAGTGTAGTCCAACCTGAACTGAAAAGCAGTTCTTATGTCCAAATTTAAATACCTCCTGTGCATATAAAAAAGGTTCACTTATTAGTCCAAACGTTACTATGATTGGGATCCTGAAAAAATATTCTCTTATTGTTGGGTATATTCTCCAGCGAAAAAATGTTGGGAAGGCTAGGCTAGAGAATGGGACTTGTGCTTGGAGACAACAGAGTGGACACATCCTGCTATTTACCCCACACCAGGTCAGGAGGAGCTGAAGATGGATGAGTAAGTACATTTCTCTGTCAAAGTTAAGATGACAAACTGTGGATGAAATCCTGCAAAATTCGACTCACCAACTGAAAAGTTGTTAGTGTTTGGTTATCAAGGATCATCTGAACCACTTTCCTCACAGGTTGGGCCCATTGTCTTAAAAAGGCAAGAGCAGCTCCCATTGAGAGGGCTGTAGTGAGCTCTGTGACCACATTGACGGTTGTGAGCGCAGCTAGGTCCATACAGGCCCGGCCTGCATTCTATGAGGGAGAAAATAAAAATAAAAGCAATTCATGTATGCTTTTCAAACACACCGCGTTCTTACTGTTACTTCTTGGCATTCAATAGGATAATTATAGGCATTTAAAATATTCTTTTTTTACCATGGTGTATCTTCTCATGCTAAAACGTTATGTGATAAAAGAAAGAATGTCAATAAAAACAGGAGGAGGGTGGGAATGTCAAGGAAGTTAGTGACAAAACTGAAAAGAGAAGCCAGGACAGCAACCTACATTTTTAAGGCACCTTCTCAGAATTAGAGTATTCAGTAGAACTTTAGTGATAGCATTGTGAAGGACACAGGGAAAGTGGACTAGCTCTCTTGAGGTCAGAAGAAGGCAACACTCACGCTGAATGCACGATATGTGAGACTTATCTTTCGGATGAAAACACAAGTATTTGTTTTTATGTTATTGAAAATGAAATGGTTTTAATTTCAACTGTTTATTTCTTAAACTATGTCAGAAAGTCCACAGATCCCCTGATCTATGTCCCAAAGGACTCTATCTTTCAATTGAATTGCATTGTGCTTGCAACCAGAAGAGAAACAACAGAACGTTATAAAAAGTATTAGCTTTATTAAAACTAGCAAGTGTTGACTGAAAAGACCCAGCCTGGGTGTTCGCTGTTAGCCTAATTTCTAGCAAAGAATTAACAAATTCTATTTCTGAAGAATTGTGAGGATAAGCAGAAAGCCCAGCCTAGCTCATGACACAGAAAATAGATTCATATTTCCTACTCGGTCAGGCAGGACTGGGAAGAAACTCACTATCAATGTTTAAGGATCAGAAAAACTTAACTGTGTAATCCTAACAGTCACCTACTCTTGAGGAGTTTACAAAGTGGGTCTCTAATACTTTATCTCTGTTGGTTCTAACTAACACCTGTGAGGTGGGCAAGGCAGTGAGTTAAGCTCCCACATTTCACAGAGGAATAAAGTAAGGTCTAGTATGGCTTAAAAGATATTCTCAATTACTGTGCTATATCTCGGATAAATGGCAGAGCTGGGTTTCAAATTCTTACCTAGTGTTCTTTCTCCATTCTATACTGCTGTATGGGAGGATGCAAGGTATTAAGCATATGTAGAAGAAAGCCCTGATAAAAAAGAGTGGGAAAGTGAGAATTTGGGAAATGTCAGTAAATATGAAGATAAAAGTCCTGGGTCAAATTCTGAAACTTTGGGTAAATTTTTTAAAAATCTTATTTATTGACTCACTATCCTTTATGCTGGGTTAGAGTTGAGCAGTTGGCTGTTTATTTTTTTATATTCTTTTGCATGTAGGTTAAGATGTGGCCTAGCTCCCTTGCCTTAATTAATTAGATTATAAATATAAGGTAAATAGAAACATAAACCAATTTTGCAAGTAATTATTTTTACAAGGGTTCAACATTAACAAACAGTAATTTAATCCCTTCCTAAATGAAGGAGCAACAAGTTCCTTTCGGAAGAAGCTCTGGAGGCAATGCAAATGCTGCTTTGAAATGAATCTTTAAATCATGAAATTTTGTGAAAAAATTTTAATAATCCTATGTCATTTCAAATGTCATTTCTCAGTCACCTCTGCCCAATGTGTGGGAGGATTACTTAGTTTGGTGGCAAGATTGAATTTTCTTATTAGAAAAAAAGTTGTGAGTCAGGATCTCTCCTGAGCACGCCAGAATCTGACTTTAATTTATAAAAATACCACATTTTCATGTTAATAATGATGTATATTTAAGACATCTGTTTGAACGTCTGCAAATGTTAATTTACCAATGGGGGGAGCATAATCTAATAAAAAGTTGTTATATTCTTTTATGAATTAATATTATGGCTGTTTAATAGCTCCTTTACCAGAGTTCAAGTTAAAATGAGGTCTTTTATCTTTTTTTTTTTTTTTTACGGTACCTGCATAGACACAGCTGTTCATACTTAATGTCACAGATGAACTGTGCCTAATTGAAAATAAAAATGAAAATAAAAGACCTGGTAGGACATCTGTGCAGGCCATGACTTTATTTAGAAATAATCTTTCTTTTAGAAATGAAGCTTCAACCCTACTCTTTTGCAGATAAGAAAAGTAAATTTTGAGATTAAACCCTCTATTTTGGGTAATACCAGTGGCAGGGTCAGTCCTTCAGGTCTCTTGTGAATTATGTAAAACTTTTCATCTGCTAAGCATCCATTAAGTCCAGTAGCAAGTGATTAGTTCATAATTACTCAACTTACTCTCTCTTCTTAAGACAGTCCCTGAAGAATTAGAACTTTATATTCTAGGTCATTCTTTCTCTGAGTGAAAAGAAAAATGAAATATACATTTCAGTTCCCAAAGAGTAGCTGGAAGCTTGGGTATCAAGAATACCATCTGGACCACACCTTAATTGCCTTACTTCTAGTGATTTCTATGAATCACCTTTGTGATGGGACTTTAACTCTGTCCCTTTAAATACTTACCATGTTACCATGTGCCCTCCATCAGCTATAGTGCTATTTGAGCTGCCTGTGATGTGACAGCTACAAACTCTTCTTCATGATACTAAGGGCAAAGTATCAAGCAATGCTGGGCAATGCTCTTTAATGGAGTATCCCTTCTAGTAGGAAAATGTCTACAGATCTCTGTATAACCATGGGTCAGAGGGAAGTCCTGAGGTGCTTTGGCTCCTACCAGCATCACATCTGGCTTCAGTTCTCCCACAGGGGCAGAAGCATTTTCCAGTCACTGAGTGGCAGAAGTGTTCTCCTTCAGTCACAAAGTTGATGTCAACCATCTCCAAACATGTCAGGCAAACACTGACCAAAAAAGGAGAAATGCTGAAAAATTAACACCTTGCGCTTTCATTAATGCATCTTAATTAAAACTAAATATAAAAATTTCCTTAAGATTGAGTTTCAAATAGTAAAGTGGGATGATACTGGGATTTGCTGGTCAAAAGAAGGGAGAAAAGTTTTGGAATGTCAGAACGAAGGTCCATTCTGTAACTGATTTGACAAGTTTTGTCTTAAAGTTGATTTACTTTAACACTAGTATTTATCTCTTAGAATGCAAATAAAATTTTCAAAGGTAGGAGCTTTAGGAAGGAAACAAAGTCTACCAGCCAAATGTCTTACTTTTAATATTTTCCATTAAAGTGTTTTTATTATTCATCTCTCTAGATGACAATAAGCTCCATGTTTTCCACTATGTTTCCAGAATTTAACACAGGGCCTGCTACTTGTCATGTGATACTATACAGAGTCCGTCTGGAATTTGATATCTTACTGCTACCACAGATACATAATGGGTAACATTTTATTGAATCACTAAATAATACATGAATAATAAAGGATGTACTAAGAGATAAAATATATAAGGCCTTATAGTGACATCTGAGAACATAAGTATGAGACTAATACAGAGAGCCTTTTAAAAGGCTACAATCACTTTGATTCGTCACATAAAGTTAAATTACCATTATCATCATAGTATAATTATAATAATTATAGTTGTTGTAACCATATGCACAAGAATGAACATAATAGATGCCAAAGCAGGACTTGGTGTTGTTTACTGAGTAGCTTTTTGGGGTTTTATAATATTTTATTTCAAACCGAGTAGCCCAAATTCTCACCTTCATATGTTTATCTCCGCTCACGGCTATGATTACTTTCTAGTGGTAAATGCCTAATTCACATCTTTTAAGTATTTTCATAAATTTCTTGTGTCTCTTTCAGTGTCACTGACTCAATACACAGGTCACATTCTTTAAAAGCATTTAATAAAATATTTATTCAGAGGTAGAATCTTTGTCCTTCAAAGAGTAATATTTTTAGTGGCGTTTTGAAGTATCTCACAATTTTACATAAAGGAAAATAAAACTTTTGACCAATCAGCTACAAAATCAGGACTCATTATATTGGCTGTTGAGTGAATTTCAACCACTTTAATGTGCAAGTTGAATGTTTAAGTAATTCTTGCATATTTTCAATTTCACTTACATGTTTGTCACCGGATGAGAAGATCTCACAGTCACACAGAATTCTCACATTCATGTGCTTAAAAATGCTCTGGCAATACCTCTTTTGTATTGGCTGCCATGGACACCTGCTGGGCAAGTGCACTGTCCACTTGCTGTATCACAACTGACTTCACTTTGCAGTCACAGAGGTAGCACAATTCAAGCCATAAAGTCCAGGAGGGCACACTAGGAAATGGAAATGTCAAAATGCTACTTTAACTTTAGAAGTGATTAAAAGGAAAATTAAAATATGTTCAATTCATTTGTTTCCCAAGACCAAATAAAGAAACGAGAGAATTGGAAAGAAAGAAGAAATTATATGGAGAAGCATATTGACAATAATTTGGTCATACAAATAAATAGTTGCCAGTCTCTATAACCAGTCTAGAAAAATGAATAAGGAAACGTGAAATATCTTTAAGCAGATAATGCTTATATGCTATGATGTGCACATAAGCATTTGGCCCAAGCCTTTCCTAAAATCCTTCAATACCTTAAAGACATAAAGAGGCAATGTGTTCAAATCCAGTCTAAATTTAATGAGAATGATTTTTAAATTATTAATTTTATTTAAATAAAATCATATAACTTTATTAAACAGATAGTTTGGTTGGTTCTGTTTGGATTAAACAATAAGATAAATAAAATTAAAATAGTTTTTAAATGTTTAGATATGGTGAGGTATTGTGAATATATTTTTAAAAGGATACAACTAATACTTATGAACAAATCATATGACCATGATCTGCTTCTAAATAATACCATAGTGGTACAGAGTGAGGGAGTGGGTGAAAGTATAGATGATACAAGATTAATCATAAATTGATCATTGTTGAAGGTGAATGACAGATATATGGAAATTCACTGTACCATTATATCATTCTCTTAACTCTTGTATGTGTTTGAAATGTTACATGATAAAAAGCTTAAATGATAGAATCAACAGTAAAATATCTCATATACTAAATGCCAGAAAATTACTCAATTTACAATTAAAAAGAGCATGGACATGATAGTTCTGTTTTTAAAATGCTGATTTTATAATCTCGAATCACAAAATTGATAAGAACCATCTCCCATGAATTAGGGAGGATATCCATCTTTTAAAAATCCTGTGAAAAATGGTCTTGAATCTCAGATTTGGAAGGACTGTCAGGTATTATTCAGCTGAATACCCTTATGTTCAGATGGGAAAACCAAGTCACAAAGGGGATGTGAACTGCCCAAAGGTAGATCACATGGTATTAGCAGAGCTAGGGTTAGCATTCATCTTTATCCATGTCCATTGCAATACCATGTTGTTGAATTTATTTCATGACAGCTAAATTAGTAGTGATGGATGGCAGATAATCATATCCATTGTCACACAAGTCTAAAGAGCCACACCACCCATAGTTGAAACCATCTAGGTAAACGTTCACTGAATTTTTTTCTACTCGGAGTGCCTCAAGTTTAGGCCGCCAGCACAATGTTCTCATCTATAGTCTGCCAGAAAGTTTGCCCTATAATCTGCCAAAGCACAATGTCTCCTACAAGAGTAGGCTCTAAATAAAATACATGCTTTCCAGCGTTGTATAAAATAAATAATTGTGGTTCAGGAAAATAAACATTAGAACAACTATCAATAGTCATTTTATCAATTTAAACATGTATCTACATTTTATAATATACTTATTAGTCAAGAAGTGCAAAAATGTCATTTATAAATAAAAACACATATATAGTGGTATAGCAGTCCCCCACATCCATGGGGGATACATTCCAAGACTCCCAGTTGACATCTGAAACCTCAGACAGTATTGAACCCTATATACACTGTGTTTTCCACTATACATATATAACAATAATAAAGTTTAATTCATAAATTAGGCACAATAAGACATTCTGAATAACTAATAATAAAATAGAAAATTACATCAATATACTTAGAGTTTTGCCAATGTGGTCTCTCTCAAAAAATCTTATTGTACTATACCACAGGGAAATCACAGGCAAACAAGGACTACTGTACTGATTAAATTTTTCCTGATAAAACAAATTTTGGAGACTTTTGGGAGGTCCTCTTCCCTCCTTGCAGGGGGCCTATTATTAATGTGAGCTGGCTTCTCCCAGAGCCCTGTATTCTCCACCTCGCCAGCCTCAAAGCCTCAGGGGTGGTGGAGATTCTTCAGCTTCATGCCTAGAAACTCAAGACTTAGTAGATGGTGTCCACAAAGGCTTTGGGCTTAAAAAGTGGCTGGTATGGGACTTAAATTTAGGTCTCAGACGAACTCCTTCATATTAAGACTATTTCAATTACTTAAGGGGTTTAGGCGTATTTTATCCACCAATGGCAGTATTCTCTAAAGTAGAGCTTTTTTTTTTTT
>NW_016107602.1:1964366-1982744 GCF_001604975.1 Cebus imitator
AGAGACAGGATTTCACCGTGTTGGCCAGAATGGCCTTGATCTCCTGACCTCATGATCCTCCTGCCTCGGCCACCCAAAGTGCTGGTATTACAGGCATGAGCCACCACTCGCAGGCTAAAGTAGATCTTTATTGAAGGAAAAAAGGCAATGAATCAACTTGCCTTTTTCACAATAATTTTCTGTGCACCCAGGCCACAGATATACCTTCCATCTGCAGAACTGCAAAGGCCACTATTTTTACAAGTACATTTTAGCTGACAATTGGGGCCATATCTTATCTCGGGACAACTTGTAATTTTTATTTTAAATAAAATAACAAAAATGATATTTTTCTTTGTTTTCTTTTATTTTTTCTTGAGATGGAGTCTCGCTCTGTTGCCCAGGATGGAGTGCAGTGCTGTGATCTTGGCTCATTGCAACCTCTGCCTCCCAGGTTTAAGCAATTCTCCTGTGTCAGCTTCCTGAGTAGCTTGGATTACAGGTGAATGCTATTATACCTGGCTAATTTGTGTATTCTTAATAAAGATGGGGTTTTACCATGTTGGCCAGGCTGGTCTTGAACTCCTGACTTCAGGTGATCGAACTACCTTGGCTCCCAAAGTTCTGGGATTACAGGCATGAGCCATCGCACCGGGAAGGAAAAACATTTTTCTCTACTTCAGATGCAGTAACCATACCTAAATAGCAAAAGCATAAGAAATGTTAAAATTAAGACAAAGAACTACTCACATGTTATCTGTAAAGTAGCAAATACATGACTTTCATTCATTCATTCATTTTTTATTCACTCCATAAATATTGATTAATACTATGTGCTTGATATACTGGGACCTGCAGAGACCATTGTAAAGAAGGAGCAGTCAATCCCAGATGACTAGGAATGAGAAGATTTTATATATTTAGTCTCATGACTGATAAAGAAGAAAAATGAGCAGTTTGCTTTCAAGTTACTGAAATGGTAAAAAGCATTTTAACTTACAGAGGTGGGTGACACAAACTAAAATGCACTATCAAGAGGAATTAAGACACAAGTGAATGAAACTGACCAGACCAGGAAAACTGAGTCTCTCCTTCTTAAGTGTCAATGAGGAGATAATTGAATGATGGGAAGTGCAACCGACAGGAGTGCAAAGCCCCTCCAAGGCGAGAATCAGACTTGCATTTTGTTGCTTTTGCCATAAAGAATGCAAAGCCAATATTGCTAGCTAATCTGACTTTTTAAGGAAAACTGAGAAATCCATATTTTATGTGAAATTAACAAATCCTTGAAAGTTGACGACTAATTAAAATTGTTTTATAGCTCTGCTAAAAGCCAAAACTATGACAGCCAATTCAAACATATTTGTGGCTACATTTGGCCAACAGCCTGCCATTTATGACCTGTAGTTTATAGTATTTTTACCTAATAATACTTTCCACATGGATTATCTCATTTAATACTAAAAAAAAAAATACCCCTATGATGTGGGTAGCATTATTCTTATTTTACTCTTGAGAAAACTGAAGCTCAGAGTCTAAAGTCTTGCTCAAACTTAAACAGCCCGTAAGAATAAGAACTAAGATTGAAATCTAGAATATCTGACTTCCAACCAAATTATTTCTATTCCAACTAGCATTAACTGACCTTAGAGTAATTTTTTAAATTCCAGCTAGCCAGGGAAACATTAGAGAAATTTTTATAGTCCAGCAAGCAGAAAAAAAAGTTAGACTTTTTTTTTTTTAACTTGCCCAAAGGCATTGGTTGATGCACAGCAGAGCAGGTACAAGAATTCAATCTGCATGACACGTTCTTTATTGCTTTTATCTGAGTGACTAGCTGCACTGACTTCTAGTACCAAATGAAAATAAAAGTTTGATTTTGTTACTTAAATAGCAGTTACAGTTGTACAATTAATGGTTGAGTCATTATTACATGTGTAATAGACTACCTTGAATTAAATCCTTTTACTTTTTGCCAATAGGGCAAATTAAGCAGAATCAATATCAGGTCTTATTAAAATAATTTAATGTAATTGGTGGTCTATTAAATTCACTATTTTCTTTGATTTCAATTTGTTCCATTTTTCTTTCTCTTTTTCCAGATTTTTTTTGTATTAAACATTTTTAAATATAATATTTATTAATCTAGAGTGTTTTCCAGCATATCCGTTTATATAGATTTTTAGGTATTCCTTTAGGTATTACCTTATACACACATGACTTCTCATAGTCCACTGAGTCAATATTCTACCAGCTTAAATGATGTGTAGAAACCTAACCTTTCTATCCCTTTACTCTTCTCATTTATAATAAATCATCAAATATTTTTTTCTGTATACATTGATAAACTATATCAGTGTCATAGTTTTTGCTTCATCTGCCAAGTATAAGCTAGAAAACTTAAGAGGAAAAGAAAAATAGTTTGTGTTGCTATATGTTTACTCTATCTTTTATGAATTCTGACTTTCCTGATGTTTGAAGATTCTTTCTTGGTCATTTTCTTTTGGTTTCCAGGTTCTTTTAGGTTACTGCTAGCAACAAACTCTCTGTTTTCCTTCATCTGAGATTTTTAAAAAATCTTCTTTCCATTCTTAAAAACATATATATATATATGTGTGTGTGTGTGTGTGTGTGTGTGTGTGTGTGTGTGTTTTGCTGGATATATGATTCTGGTTTGATAGATTTTTTTTTTTTTTGGCACTTCTGATATGTTACACCCCTTCATTGATTTTTGATGAGAAATTTGCTGTCATTCCATTATTCTATTTGTACTTCTTCTGTAGCTAAGGCATTGTTTCTCTCTCAACACCTATCTACAAAAGAATTATCAATATCAACCTTCAAAATCAAATATATATTTATATATTCATATGTAAATTATTCATATTTAAATTAATGTTTCATTCAATATTTATTAATTGAATTAAAATATAGATAATGGCATGCCTGATGGCTCACACCTGTAATCACAGCACTCTGGGAGGACAAGGCAGGCAGATCACCTGAGGTCACAAGTTTGGGACCAGACTGATAAACGTGGAGAAACCCCATCTCTACTAAAAATACAAAAAATGAGCTGGGTGTTGTGGCACATGCCTATAAGCCTAGCTACTTTGTAGGAGTTAGGAAAATTGCTTGAACCTCGGAGGTGGAGATTGCAGTGAGCTGAGATCATACCACTGCACTCCAGCCCAGGCAACAAGAGCAAAACTCCATCTCCAAAAAAATATAGATTATATTTCATATATCAATTTATTTGATAAATTGATATATGAAATAAAATAAATTGATATATTGTTTAACATATATTAATATATATTAGTTAAATTATGTTGATATGACTTTGGTAGGTTTCTTTGAGTTTATCTTGTTTGGCATTAACATAGCTTCCTCAATCTGTAGGTTTATCTTTCTTGTCACATTCAGAAAATTTTCAACAATTATTCCCTATATTTTTTCATCTCCACCCTCTTTTTCCTCTTCTGGGACTCAGATGACATAAATAGTAGATACTTGGTTATAGTACTACAGGTCTCTGAGGCTGTGTGTGTGTGTTGGTTGCTATTTTTTCTCTCTTTGTTGTTCAGATTGGGTTATTTCCATCATTCCTTCAAGTTCATTGGTTTGTTCCTCTGTCCACTCCATTCTGCTGTTGAACTCATCCACTGAGATTTTATTTTGGTGATTTTATTTTCCATTTTTAAAATTTCCACTTGGTACATCTTAATGTCTTTTATTATTCTTTGCCTTTTTTTTTTTTTTTTTTTTTTTTTTTTTTTTTTTTTTTTTTTTTTTTTTTTTTTTTTTACACAATCCTGGTTTGTGGGGTAGAGAGGGGTATCTTCTTGCATCAAGATGGGGTTTGAAGTGTACTCCTCTTTTGGCCCTTGCTAATGGGATTGGGGTTGAGGATACAGTTTCGTTTCATAGTGTTTGCCTGAAGAAGACCAGTTATTTTCTAAAAGTTTTCTGCCTTGCTAGACTGCCGCCTTTCCTGTCCTTTGACTAGAGAAATCAGAGGTATCTTAGATCTTTGTCTCCACCCATTGGCCTCCCTGGGTTGTAGGTTTCTCCAGCACCCAATCTGGGATATATGAGACAAACAAAACAAAACAAAACAAAACCAGGGAACTTACCATCATGCTGTTTCCTAGATTTCTAAGGTTCTTATCTAATCTGCTTTCTTTTCTTCATATTTCGGAGACTTAGGTTTATTTTCTACATTGTATGGAATTTTTACTATGTTAAGAGAGAGCAATAGGAAAAGGTGTGTGCACTCCATTGTTCTCTACATGTTCTCTACGTACTTATATTATAAATATAGTCTTACATAATTTATGGAATCCTCTTAGATAGTTCAGATATTACATAATATAATAAATTTCATTATTTAGTATGTGTTAACTCAGTATAAATGGTATTGAAATTGATATGCTTTCTCTTTTTTTTTTTCATTTCTCTCCACCTGATTTTAGTTGGCTGTATTTTTATTCTTAAAATCTCAATTGAAGCATTCTAAATTCTAGAATGTACCTTTATACACTTAAACATACTTATTGAATTGTTATATTTAAACAATATGTTTTGACACAGATCTATCCCACATACCCCACAAACTTTAATGAGGAAATAAAATCAGTATAACTATACTCCTTCGCATTCTCTGTCTTTCCAGTTTATGCCTTGTTAGAGCTATTTTAAAATTGTTATAATTTATAATATTTATATTCCATCATGTAGGAAAATTTTCACAATTGTTTTAAACTTAGCCTTAATTATGATGAATTTAATGTTTACTAATAGTCTTTTTATCAGATATGTCTCATTTATTATTTGGCTGCTCAAATTAATCTTGCAATAGTTTCTTCAGAATATTTTAAGGCTACTGTACTTCCAGCAACTTTAAAAAAGTGGTTAATTTGCCACCATATTATATTTGAATAACAGCTTAACTGTGTATAAAATACCTGTCACATTTTTTCCTCATGAACTTAATAGGCATTGATTAGCTGTATGTTAGTAATGAATATTGCTGTGAGGTAAAAAGTCAGACTGATTTTTCTCCTCTTAAGTAAACTCATACATTTCCTGATATCCTCAATGGAGTTTCCCCTTGCCTTTCAGACACTGTAACTATTATTTCCTGGGATAAAATATACTCAATTTAATATGCAGCACCAGATCTTTTCTTTCAAAGAAAGAATCTTGAATAGTATATCTAAATATTTTCCTCTTCCAATTATACATTTCTTTCTCATTTCTTTTCCATTTCATCATTTTCACTTTCCTCATTTTTTTTTTTTAACCTGGCTGTACTATCAGCAGATTCTGTCCTTTTTTTACCTGCTCCCAATATGGCCTTCATTTATGTGATGTGAGGTTTAATTTTCATTTCCACTTCTTTTTTGAGCTCTGCCAGCTTACTTTTTCATTTCCTTTTGTTGTCTTTTCATTTATTCCATGAACCCTTGTATCTCTGCACTGCACTCACATTTTATAGAGAACACTTTTTCATTACATCCTCTGAATTCTTGGAAGAGATTCTAGTTAATATCTTCATGTGCTCCATGGCAAAACTTTTCTGCTCTTGGTTCATCTGCCTTTTCTTTTCCATATTCCTTTTCTCATTTTTCCTTCTTACAGAATTTGCACTAAAAAAGCAAGGGAAGCGTTGAATGGTTTCATTTTTTTTGTTTGTAAAATGAGAGGAGTATTTTATGCACAAGCTTCATTTTGCAATGTACTAGGTATTTCTGGAAGGGTAGTATTGATTTAGGCTTAGAAAAATGATCTTAGTTAAAAGAAAACCTTCTTCATCCAGAGTGCAGCTCCATATAACACAGCATGTGGGATGCATGCGTGTGTGTGTGTGTGTGTGTGTGTATGTATGTATGTATGTATGTATGTATAATGTGTGTGTGTGTGTGTTTAGCTCCCCTTTAGTTATCAGGCTGCTAACTACCCACAAATTTCTTTCTGTCCTAGTGAAAATTTAAAAACATGGTATGTCTGTGCAATTCTTGTTTTTTTTTTTTCCAGTTTTTTTCCACTCTAAGATGTTCAGTGGGATTCAGAGAAGTTTTTATAGCCCTTCTATTGACGCAATCCTTATTTTTCAGGAAAGTGTCCTTAGTTTTGCTCTCTGTGTGTGCCATGGAGAAGGGGCTGCTCTGCTGGCCCTACTTTGGATTTGTAGGGGCCCATTATTCTCCCTAAAAATCCCTGTTTTCTGAAACTTGACAGCTCTTCTCTCCTTATGATAGTAATAATAACTATTACAATTAGGTGAAGAAAGTTTTGCAGTTTTCAACAGATTGTGTTTTTCTCTTTGTCTCCCATTTTTTGTATAGATCTCAGGGAGCCTCTTCAGGTTCATCCTCGTTGAAGAGGATATAACATTCTTTAGTTCTTATAATTAGATATCTCCAACACACAATTTTTGGCAGTTTTATAAAAGTTAATAAATGTTATCTAAAAATTTTTTCTTAGTCAAGAGTATGCATAAGTTATTATTTACCTTTTTTTCCAATTTATGCTTATCTTCCAGGAAGCTATTTTCTATATAGCACTATGGGAGCATGCACTTTCATGTTATTTGAAACTCACATTAAAAGAAAAAAACTGTTGTAAATATTGCCCATATAGTTATCTTCCTTGGCACCAAATCTGCTTTCGCTGCGTAGCTAACGTAGTGGTTGGACATAGAAAGTGACCCTGCCATCATTTTTACCTTCCTGACACCTGGTTCCCATTTGGCCAGGTGGAGAGTGACACACTCCAGTCATTGGGTCACACTGTCCTGAGCCACAGGAGCACCGTCGAACACAGTCCTGCCCATGGCGATCTTCAGGACAAGCAGCAAGTAAGAGCAAAATAAACCAGAGCAAAACAAAACCAGATTTTTCTTATTAAATATTTTTCCAGACAAGATTTTTTTTTTAAACTTGTGAAATACATGGCATTTTCATTTAATCAAATAGGTTTTACTGACTTGCTGTTAGTTTGATTTTCAGTCTGAAAGGTTGCTTAGAAATAAACAAAGCAAAACAAGGGACTGTTTAAATTGTTGCTACATAGAGCCATTTTAGTTGGTGTTAGGAATTTTCAACCAAATATCTAGTGTCAAAAACTTACATATAATATAAATGTCTCTTACCCATTAGGGGCCTCAACTGTTCCCAATTTGGATTGCTTTGCTTTGCCAAAGCAAAGTGTCTTAGCAAGTGTAAGAGAGAGTATGTGTGTATGTGTATGCCTATGTATATATTACACATATATGCATGTGGTGTATGTATATTACATATATTATATATTACATAATATATGTAGGTACATTATGTGTACATGTATGTTATATAACATATTTAGGTATGTGTACATACGTTATACAATATATGTATGTATATTATATGTATTACAAACATATATTTGTAATAATCTTAAGTATGTTCTCTTAAAGCCCATTCTATAATTTTAGCTAAAGTTCCTATACACAAATATAAGATTCATAATGCTCATATCTTCAAATATTCATTTATATATTTACATTATTAATTTGGTTATTTTTTTGCAACTTCATTCCACAAATTCATCGAGTTGCTTACCAAAATATATATAACACACAAAGATAAAATAAATATCTGTTGAGAATCACATAAGGGGAAAATGCAGTCATAATATAAAATAAGTATCATATTTTTTGGAACATTTAAGAGGTGGATTGCAAATTTGGCTCTATCCTACTTAGCTGTGAAAGCAAATGGAAAGTGCTCAGGTACAAGATCACAACTTTCTGAAGACAAAAGTACCCCCAGCGTTCCCAGAAATCACAGCTTTTGAAAATGCTTGGCAGGAGGACATTTCTTCCACTTACTCTCTTTGAAGAACAAATGCAAAGGGCAGACAGAACCTGGCTTAAGAAATGTTTATAGGTTGGCTTTAACTGAAAGACAACTTGCCAGTTGAGGCCTCAGGAGGCACTATCCACTAAGTGTCAGTTGAATGCTACCTGGAGCCAGGTTTTCTCTTGTCTCTTATTCTCAACACAGCAGAGTGCTGAGGCCTGCAGGGCACTTAAACAGAAAAATTACCCTCCTACAAAGCAGGCAAAGCAATTAGCTGCCCAGGAAGCATAAGCATTTTGGGTATCTTTAGCACATAACAGTTTAGTACCCTAAATTACAAACGTAGCTATCATTCATCCAAGTGAAGGAATAGCAAATGAAGGTATTTCATAATCTACTTCATAGATGTTGAGGTGCGTGTACATGGATGAGGGTTGAGGCAGTACTTCCATCTTTAGTTTAAGATCTATTGGAGGTACTTTTCTCTTTTAATTGTGAGGTATAAGATTACAGAATAAAGCAAAAAACACAATACTCAGTTCAATGGATGATCACAAAGTGAACATCCTCATTCATAGCACTCATGTCAAAAATTCAGTATTGCCAGGACGGACTCTCCGACAATGTGCTCCCCTGCTCATTGCTTCCTTTATCCTCCCTAGAAACCATCATAATTGTGGCTTCACATGTGAGAGTTTCATTTTGACTGTCACCAGAAGAGTCAGAGGAGTCAGAGTATATGAGTATGTGTAGTTATTTGGGTTAAGCAAAAACTATATATATATTTTTTAAATGGCACATCCGAAAAATAACAAAAAGAAAATATACTTGGTATCTAAAACCTCAGAGTGTCTAAGCCTGTGAATTTGTAAGGGTTCTTCAATCCAGTGCCTTAAACTTTATGGCAATAGTTGCTTTTGTGATAAGTAGTTAATTTAAGGTCTTTGGCTTTTAGGAAACTGTTCACTTTTTGGTGAGGAGTGAAACCACTTACTTTTGAGCTAGGGAATCACTAAGCATAAATGAAATTGTGGAACTTTAGACAATGAGTTTGACATTGTGAACACAAAAATCTCAAGTTTGCTCTGATCTTGGCAACATATTTTCTAATACTGACTTGAGTCTAACATTGCTGGGGCAAGGGAGTTATCACCAAAAAGATCTCCTTGGCTACTTTCACTGACTTCAGCTTTTAGCCAAACTCCTACATAAATATTCTTCAACCTAGAATTTAGGTCAGCTTGTGTTTGCTGTTAGTACTGTAAATTAGGAAGTAAAATAATTGCAACAACATATATTCTTTAACTGCAGTTCTTAAAAACTCCAGTTAGCTTTTAGTACCTTTGCTACCATTATTGGGCCTTGGAATGATCAGCATATCCACTCCATCATGGTAAGAATAACTTACTTTGACTTGAGTCAGCCCCAGTGAAGCCAGGAAGGCAGATACAGGTGCCAATCATGGTGTCACAGATGCCACCATTCAGGGACTTACACATCTTTTGGCAATATGGACTAAACATGACTCTTGGGCATCCTGTTAAAGGAGAACAAAACCATATGTGGTATTGTAACTTACAGCAAACAGTGTTTAAATTCACTCCAGTAGACACGCCATTTGAGCCAGCAATCCCATTCCTGGGTATATACCCAAAGAATTAATGTGGTTAACTCAACATTCCAAATACTATTGATATTTTCAGTCACCTTCAAGCTGTTGATTCAAGGCATGGAGTTATCTGAGGATATGAGATGATACAGAAATTATTAGTATTTGATGCTGCCCATTAGTAAGGTATAACTTAACTTTGCACTTCCTTGTAAATCTACCTACTTTTATTTTTTATTTTTATTTTTTATTATACTTTAAGTTCTGGGGTACATGTGCAGAATGTGCAGGTTTGTTACATAGGTATACATGTGCCATGGTGGTTTGCTGCATCCATCCCACCATCGTCTACATTAGGTATTTCTCCCAATGTTATCCTCCCCTATCCTCCCAACACCCCACCCTCCGCCCCGGCTATCCCTCCCCTAGCGCTCCCATCTCTGACAGGCCCTGGTGTGCAATGTTCCCCTCCCTGTGTCCATGTGTTCTCATTGTTCAACACCCACCTATGAGTGAGAACATGTGGTGTTTGGTTTTCTGTTTTTGTTCAGTTTGCTGAGAATGATGGTATCCAGCTTCATCCATGTCCCTGCAAAGGACATGAACTCATCTTTTTTTATGGCTATACAGTATTCCATGGTGTATATCTGCTACAGTTTCTTTATCCAGTCCATCATTGATGGGCATTTGTGTTGGTTCCAAGTCTTTGCTATTGCGAACAATGCCACAATAAATACACATGTGCATGTGTCTTCATAACAGAATGATTTATACTCCTTTGGGTATATATCCAGTAATGGGATTGCTGAGTCAAATGGTTCTACTTCTAGATCCTTGAGGAATCACCACACTGTCTTCCACAATGGTTGAACTAATTTACACTCCCACCAACAGTATAAAAGTGTTCCTATTTCTCCATATCCTCTCCAGCATTTGTCTCCTGATTTTTTAATGATCGCCATTCTAACGGGGCTGAGATGGTATCTCAATGTGGTTTTGATTTGCATTTCTCTAATGACCAGGGATAATGAGCTTTCTTTCATATGTTTGTTGGCTGCATAAATGTCTTCTTTTGAAAAGTGTCTGTTCATATCCTTTTCCCACTTTTTGATGGGGTTGATTTTTCTTGTAAATTTGTTTAAGTTCTTTATAGATTCTGTATATTATCCCTTTGTCAGGTGGGTAGATTGCAAACATTTTTTTCCATTCTGAAAGTGCTTAGGAGACAATTCACTGAACAAGGCTATCTAATTTCAACATACATAAATTCATTATTTTAAATATTTAAGTGTTATAGCTTGTCTTGTCTGGAATGATCTGGGTTTAATAAACATAAGAATTCAAAAAGGAACCAAGTATAGAGGATGCCTCTTCATTTTCTATTAGTTTTTCTATTTTCTACTTTCTTATTCAGGGAGGTATGGCCTACCATGATGATGCTTGTGTAAGAGATAAATAATGGCCAAAGAATGGTTTGTGTTGAGATTCAAATTTTTATAATTCCCACATATATCCTGTCTGGAAACCTAAAATTCTCATCTTGAGTCTCAGATTTGCTTATCTACTCAAGAGTGGCTGATTCTTTCCTCCCTTTTCATTCCAGTTAAAAATGAAATTCTTCATTATGGAGATGGAAGGCAAACACTTTAAAACTGCTCATACCAAAGATTATTCACTTGTACAGCTGTTGTGTTTCTTTATTGCTTTCTGTGAAAAACAGTGGGTTTACTCCACGTTCACTCCTGTGAGTCATTTCCTCCCATCAAGCGATGTCAGTTTTCGTAGGTAATTAACCCTTTTTGGTGCACAGCATTTTTTTCTTCAGTCTTCCCAAGTAGTTTTTTTCTCTCTCACTTGTAACAATTTGAGTGTAACCTAAAAACAGAATCAGTGAATGGATGTACCTAAAAAAAAAATTAGTGATTTTTTTTTAAGTCTCCATCTTCTTCTCTTCTATCTTTCACCAAGATATAAAAATGCTTCTTTCACATCCATTTGGGTCAGTTTTGAGAACATAGGTATTTACAGTTTTTATCAAGTTACTAATACAGTAAAATAAATGTGATGCTGAAAAAGAATGTTTGGTTGCTTGACATTAGAGAAAAATGCATAAAACATGCTGAAAATCATGCTGAAAATATGGCAACTGAAACTTAAGGTCTGATGTGTACTGCTGACATACTGCTTTCAGAAAAGGAGGTTAAATTAATAAGAGTTCACTGGTATCGAAAACTCTCCAGTGGTATTACTCTGAAGGGAAAGATAACATGGATTTCTATGCAAGTAAGGAAAGGGGCAACACAATAAAGAGTGAAACTTACGTTGCAATGGAGGGAAATGTTACGCTTTAGATATAATCACACTATCAAAGAATCAGCATCTCAGTTGAAAGAAAAAAAACCAGCTTGTTTAATTGATGAATTTAAATAACTGATATAGGTGAAGGTCTAGATTTTGAGATAATTTTCATATGAATCAGTTACTTAGAAAACATAATTTTCCGATGATGTGAACCTATTTTCCAAAGACAGTTTTATATTTGATAGAATCATCCTTTGTTGTTCTTTCTTCATGTGTGTGTATATATATATGTTTGTGTGTGTGTGTGTGTGTGTGTGTGTGTGTGTGTGTATATATATATATATATATATATATATATATATTTGAAAATCACCTGATTTTTAGCCTTCGACTTTTGAAATTGGGAAACTGAACTTAACGAAATTAACCTACTAATGAGTGAGCCATCTGTTTGAAAGATACTATCTGTGCTAACCTCTTAGTCCCAAAACCCATTAAATTTGTATCAAGAGTATGATATGTGTTTACAGATGAGCCCATGACATTTTTTTTCTAAGAGTAAATTATTTTATAGACAATTTCACTTTCCTGTCCAATTCTGTGCTATGTGAAGTCTGAATTCTGGAATCACGCACACAGCACTTGCTCAAACGTTCGCCAAATTTAACAACAAAATGCACATAAACGACACAATGATTTTACTTGGCTCACCCCTTCCCTCATTTCCTAAATCCATTTTGATCTTTACTTGGCCTTTACTCTGTAATTTATAATCATTTCTCCCTGGAAATTTTGTATTTCTGGCAAGGTGTGTTTAGTTATTTCCCATTACAAGGTGACTATTGTTTTTCCCATCTTTGTACATCTCCTCTTGAATTCTCATTCCAAGAAGTTCGGATAGGAATTTACAGTTCTGATTTGTTTAAACATTAAAGGTTAAATGGAAGCCCCTTTGCTACTGTGTACTATTATTATGTGAATGGCCTTTGGTACTATCATTAGAAACTTAAAACAAACAAGGCTATGACTGCATCCTGAGACACGTAGCTCCCAAGAAATGAAAAGCATGAATCTGTTTTCCACAGTCTGTTTTCTTAGTATTTTACCAGGTTACTCAGATACATGAGCCATTGTTATGCAGTTTTGCTTTATTCTTAAAAGGAGATACTGACATTTTTGGTCTGTTTGAATTTTTATTGCTATGAGCAATAGCGTTAAAGCCAAACTTCTGCAAATGTCTTGATATTTTTCTCTTGGCACTGGCGAATACTGTGTGGCCCATGCTTCTCAAAGCATTCTATACCAAGGGTGGTGGTGTTTTCATAAACACTGTTAAAAGAAGTGACCATAGTTAGAGAGGACTCTAATGCCTTAAATATCCTTAAAGAGAGTGACTTTAAATAGCACGTATTGCATACAGGTTGGAGAAGTAAAGGGTTTCCAGGGTCTGTGGTCACTTTAAAATCTCTTATTGATCATAAAGTACATAGCGCTATGAGTTTACATCTAACAGGAATTATTGTTTTTCCTACATGCTATCCATAAGTTAGGACTGACCCACCTCTCCTCTGAAATATGAACAAGTGATGAGATTCTGCTGTAAGTTTGTCTGCTTCCTCTGACCTCTGCTGAGAGAAAATTTTGATTCTCCATTCCGAACTCGAGAACACGAAAGTCCAGTTGTTCTTGGCTGCTGAACGTTTTGCTTTTAAGCCAGCTACACCTTTTATGGATATTTTCTTGAATCTTCTTTCATAGTCCTGTAATTATAGTTGATGTTGCCAAGGAATCCTTGCAGCCACATCCAACCACGTGTTGCCTGGAAATAAGCCAATTTGACTAGTCAGGGAGCAGTTCCCTGACTCAGCCAGTCTCACTTTTTATAAGGTAAAGCTACCCTCCTTCAACTAAAGGTAGCTTGCCTTCTGAAATAAAAGTGCAACCCAGTTACATGTAACTTGATATTATTTTATTAGGATAAAACATCCTCGATATAAAGAAGAAACTGAAAACTAATAGAAATTGATTAATTTTATATTTTAGTTCTTCATTTTAAGTTTGAATAACTTCAACGGTTACAGATCCCAAGCAAAACAATAATTGAAACCATTTTCATACATGCTTAATTGTGTTTTTAGCTGGTAATGTTTAAAATTAGGACAAAATAGGGAAGATATATTTAAAACATATACTCAATGGCTTATAGAAAATTAAAATCAATAGCTTGACAAGGAGTCAATATTTTGGGTTTAGGGAGAAAAATCCCCAAATTATTCATATCCTTGTAGACTCAGGAAAATAAAAAGAATCTGCTCTAGGAATGACTAGGGAGGAAAGAGAGCAGCAGTCGCCAAGTTGGGGGAAAAATTAAATCTATATAAAGTACATTATAAATAACTACAAGCTTAAAAAATAAGTAGCTGGCTGAACATTTTAACATGCTCCTTGGGACTCTTTTTGTGCATTCTTCCATAACCATTTTCAATGTTAAAATATCCTTTAAAAAATCAATGTAAGGTGCTTGGTCTAGGGACTATTCTTTTTTATTACACAATAAGGAGCCAACTGGCATTTGGTCATTTAAGCTAGTCATCATTTTCACTCCAGAATAACAATTTGCTTAATTTAATTGTTCCTAAGCAGACCCTAGAATTAACTTACTTGAAATATATTGTAGTTTGCTCTTTGTTGATTCATAATAATAAGTTTATGTTTTCTTATTTTTTTCTCTTTTTTATTCTTTTTCTTTCCATGGTGGATACTTGTGAAGAACTTGGGAATATTTTGAATAGAAAAGACAAAATAGAAGAATGAATTACACAGAAAGTATATGTTTTCAACTAGTCAAATATAAATTCTAACAGAATTTTCTATGAATTAGAAGCTTCAATTAACATTTGCCCTTGGTATTCCGAGTGATGACCCCCAACCCCACCAGTGCCTCCTCAATAACTTACAGCTGAGCACAGAACACACATACAGAGAAGACAGTGGTTTCCATGGTAGCCAGACATACAGGTGCATCTCCCTATGACTGGGTGACAGTCCTCATTCTTGGCTGAACACTGACATACCTGGTTACAGTCCTTTCCATATGTGCCTGGTGGACAAACTAAGGGGAAGAGGAAATATAAACCCAATGAATTAAATTTGTCTGCGTAAATATAGCTCTAAAAGTGAAAGCAGCGAAAAATTTATTAAATAAGACCATTGCCTACAGAAGTGTGCTGCCCTTTGGGATTTAGGTTCCATTAAATTTATTTGGGGATTACTTCACTGTTTGATTTTGTTTTGTTCGGTCAATTTGTGACCAACTGTCAAGGGCTGGCTGCAATTTTCTTATCATGGAAAAAAAATCATACGGTAATGTCAGGTAAAATCAACTAAAATAATAGTATAATTCATGAGGGACCACATATCTGGATAAAGATTTTTTTTTCTGTTGCAGCTAGTTTAAACTCTCAAGGTTCTTTCTCTTTGCACATTAGCATGCATTGTATTTGTGTCACCTGTCAGCCACTCTGCTGAGATCTGCTGTTTTCTTTTTACAGATTGCAATGAAAGCTTCCCTCCAATTTTTAAACAACGTCATGACATGAAAAAAGGCTTTCTTGGTATTTTTCAGCTAATAAAATTAAGTCAAGTAGACATTTTCAGTTTCATGGTGGTGTCTCCATGAGAATTCAAACAAATTCAGTGAAAAAAATCAGCCAAGTTGGTCTATAGGTCCCATAGACCTAAAATTGTATAAGAATCATTAGACCCACCATCTTATTACCTTGGCCTTTCAGCATCAGGAGTACATGAAAGAATTAACATTATTGTTTTGTTCACTGCATCCACGTTTTTGTTTACTGTTCTTGTATGCCCATGGTGTCCCTTGTATTCCTAGCATCCACTGCCCTTAATACTATTTAATCTTACAGCTTTCTTTAAGTAATAATAACAGCAATGTAGAAATTCCATCAGTTGCTTGCTTAGTATTAAGAACAAAGAGATAGATGAAACATGGGGCGATTAAGGCAATGGAAATTCTCAATTTTTTTTCTCCCATTCTTGATTGGGACATGCACAAATATAAGAGCATTAGGTAGAATCTGACTCAGCATCTGAACAGTTATCTTTATAGTCGGCTGTTGGTCTAGACATCTTTTTATCTAAGAGTCACCAATTGTTCAAATATTTTTCAATGAAGTATTCATCGCGAACTTGCCAGATACACTAAAAGGTACACCATGTGGCTTTACTGTCTGGAAAGCTGGGTTGATAAGTGGCTAACAAGAGAACTGACCATAGTGTTTTAGACATAGCTGAGAGTGGATGCATGTGATGTTCTTACTCCCTCTATCTCATTGTCATTAAACACATGAGAGCATCATCTACATTCCACTGTGTCTTGACGAAAGGAACTACCTCATGGGAGGTTTCTAATCTGAAAGGCCAGTAAACAATAAAAAAAAGTAGAAATATGTTTCATTAGAGGCTCCTGAAAGCTTTAGAGACCAAGAGCTGAAGTTATTACAACTTTTTCCCATCATTGGGAAGATCTGTTTTTGCCACAGGATACATAAGCATAAAGCTTGGTCTTCCCATAGCATATATGCCCACAAAACACTTGCCCTGGGGAGATTAATTACACTGAAAAGTGAAAGTGGCTGTGCTGAACACAATAGGGTTTGTGTAATAAATGCTACTATTCCAATCTATTTAGCCATTCCCCAACTTGAGGCATGGAGCCCAGTGGCATAGGGCTTTGAAGGAAGGGACGATTTGGTTGGTGTTCTTTGAAAGAGGAGCTGTCATGCAAATTGCGCTGGTCTGAAAGTATCCAGTGAAAGTAGTGTAGTCCAAAGGAAACTGCAGGAACTTTGGGCCCAACTCTGCCATTGACCTGATCTCTGGGATTAAAGTTATTTGAGCTCTAAGATCTTCAACCTTCTTTTCTATAAAATGAGATTAATAGATTCTATCTCACAGATTTTTGTGAGGAGTAATACAGTTGAAATAGTAACATATAGGAATCTCATAGTGCCTAAACAGAATTTATTTCCTTTCTATCCAAACCCTTATATTTAAAATCAGAATCAACTGTTCAACAGAGGTGCTGTATATGGACAAACAACACAGAAGACTTCAGCAAAATTATTGAGAAAAATTGTTTAACATTTAAAGACCATCTTGACATGTATCTGTTATTGATGGAAAATTATTTCTTAAAAACATTGAAATCACTTGATGGAAACCTTCAGAAACACATATAAATAAAATTTATCCATATTCTCATTAATTTCCAATGTCTAGGGCTTTATGGAACTATTCACACATGTTAATAACTTTTCCATACTAAAAGGAGCCCAGGCACACCTTTAGCTTTGAGTGTTCAAACACAGAGGAATCAGCCGGGCGCGGTGGCTCATGCCTGTAATCCCAGCTCTTTGTGAGGCTGAGGCGGGTGGATCAGGAAGTCAGGAGTCGGAGACCAGCCTGACTAACATGGTGAAACCCCGTCTCTACTAAAAATACAAAAATTAGCTGGATATGGTGGCACGTACCTGTAGCCCCTGCTACTCAGGAGGCTGAAGTGGGAGAATCACTTGAACCTGGGAGTCAGAGGTTGCAGTGAGCCGAGACCATGCCATTGCACTCCAGCCTGGGTGACAGAGTGAGATTCCCTCTCAAATACTAGAAAAAAAGAAATACAGAGAAATCAAAATTGTAGAATATAGGAATAATATACTCCTGAGCAATTGACCTCTTAGTGCTCTTATAGTCAGTTCTCAAGTGGATTTTCAAATCTTATTGAAGGAATTTACAGTTTGTTTTGCAAGGCAATAAAGTGAAAATGAAAATGAAGAAATAAAAGCAAGAAAAAACGTGCTGAATGTTACTCCAAAATAATTTTTGATGATATAGTGTTTCTTATATTACATAGTCATCATGAAAGTTGTCCATCAATTATTATCCAACTAAATAATAATGACTTTGAGACTTCAGAGGGTATCAAAGCCTGATAGCTTCATGTTTTCTGCAAGAGATGGTAAGTAACAAAAACAATCACTCTTGTTAGTTTATCGTCTTATGCTTCTGGATGGACTGCATTGCAGTTCACAGTTTTGGTCTATCTTACAAGCCATGCAGAATTCTGAATATTTTCATTCAGCCAAGAAATATTCTCTGAATACCTACTATGTGCCAGGTTCACAACAGTGAGCAAAACCAGACATAATTCTGGTACTTTTAAGCTTGTAATAGTGAAGAGAAACATGATTAAATAATCATTCAAATAAATACTGAATTTAAGCAAGTGACAGGGTAAGGGGTGCTGTGAGGAAATTAGTAGCAGGGACCCCACTTTAGACTGGCATGGGTGGGGTGGAGGTGTTTAGTTCCAGATATTCTCTCTGAGGAGATCACTATTTCACTGACATCTAAAACACTAGGTAGTATAAAAGTATATACAGAGGTAAGGGGAAGAGGAGGAAGAAAGAGCAGAGATGAGAAAATTGTTCCAGAGAGAAAATACTGGGTATATATGAGTTGCTGATATAATTCTTAAGGATACATTGGCAAAGGTATATGCATGTTAGACAATGATCAACTTACATTGTTATAAACTTTTCTTGGTGGTCTTTTTTTTTTTTTTTT
>NW_016107602.1:1984634-1990727 GCF_001604975.1 Cebus imitator
TCTTTATAGTTGGGTTTCTGAATGGATGTCCAACTTGTTGATTCCCGGTGCTAGAATCTGAGCAACCCACTGCGCCGGCCAAAACAGTGGCTTTAAGATTGATGGTGCTTCTCTGACTCTGCACCAAGAACCGCCACACCAAGCCAGCAGCAAAACCGCCTCACCGGCCTCAAGAGTCGTGCTGGCGACACATGGGGCTCCTCCGCTGGGAATCTCCTGGTGCGTGAGCAACAAAAATTGATCTGAAAGTGTGGCGTCCTCTCGTTCTCTGCTCTTTCAGTGGGAGCTACAATCCCAAGCTGCTAGTGATCAGCCATCTTGGATCTCTCTCTTAAATTAAGTTTTTCAACATTAGAGAAAAAACTTTATTAATCAAATGACATAATTTTTTCAGCAGGCTCAAATTAAGCAAAACTCTATAGAATACACACCAATTATAGTGACGGTTATCAAAAAGCAGAATGAATTATAATTATAATATTTCAGCAGATTATCAGATATCCACCTGCAAGAATTCCTGTGTGCAGTGGCAATACTGTTTTTTGTATTTTGTTTTTTATTTCAATAGGTTTTTGGGGAACAGGTGGTGGTTGGTTGCATGAATAAGTTCTTTGGTGGTGATTTCTTACAAACGTTTCTGTATCAGTGTCCTATGGCTGCTATAACAATGACCACTAATATGCGTTTATAATTTAGTGGCTTTAAACAATATACATGCATTATCTCACAGTACTGAAGGTCAGAAATGTAAATCAAGGTATTGGGGAAAACTGTTCCTTCTGGAGCCTTGAGGGGAGAATCGATTTTCTCGCTCTTTTCCAGTGTCTAGAAGCCGCCTACATTGTTGTGACTTCTTCCTCCTCAGCTTGTGACATCTCCCTCCTTAGCTCATGACATCTCCTTCCATCTTTGAAGCCAGCAGCTTACATTCTCTCTTCTCTGATCTCCTTATAAAAACTTTCATGATTACACTGGGCCTACTCAGACAATCTAGGGAAATCTCCCCAGTTCCTGAAGCTTAACTTGATCGCATCTGCAAACTCCCTTTTGATAAGTAAGGTAAAATAGTCATATTCCAGGAATTAGGACATGGGCATCTTGAGGGGCCCCATGATCTCTGTATTACCAACTGTTTTAAGTAGCTCCTGATTCATCTCTTAGAGATCATGTTATCATGTAGGGTAGAGTTCTTTACAGTAGCCTGGTGTACAACTCTTTATAGAAATGAATACAAATATGATATTTTTTAAAACTATGTGACATAAAAATACATGGACAAATTATGACCAATTATTTTAAAAATTTTATTTAGTTAATGGATCCAAAAGAGAAGTCTTAATACAATGTCACATTGAGAAAGACTTAAGATTCTTGGGATAAGGTCAGGAGCCAATAAAATTTTGAAAGCAGCTTGAGGCTTTCAAGAAAGAAGGTTTGTGAATGAAACAGAAAGACTTCCCAAAGTAAAACTTAGAGAAATGAAGGGCTAACTTTAGATCACAGTAAAAGTCTCTAGAGCAGAAACTGCTTGCCTCCTTTAGTGGTGTATATAACATTACTGCCCTGTTTTTTTTTTAAAAAACTTTAAGGGAACCCCACTATCAAGATAACAGCATGTGTCTTTTGCATGAAGTCTTCTTTAAGCAGTTGCTATTGTGCATATAATATGATAAGCAAACACCAAATCACTTGCACAAATGACCTGGCCAATAAGTGACAAAACCAGGAACAGAACCAGGTTATTTTCAGGAATGAGCTGGAAGCTTTTCCTCAAGCTCTCAGGGCTTCTTCTTAGGAAGTGAGAGGTACAATATTATATAACCTTGAAGAGATCACAAAGGCGGAGCACAGGCAAAGTTGTGGTTTAAGCTGATGGGTAGGAAAATCAGTCTGAAAAGTTTCACATTAATTTCGTGTTCATCTTGATTACTAATTAGCCACCCAGAAGAGCTGGTCAAACCAGTTTGAAGTAATGTAGCTGATACTTCTTCCTAGCTAAAATCATTCTGGGCAACTAAATGACCACAAAAGCCCCACTCATAGCCTCTGTATAGATTTAAGGTATTTCTCCATATAACACCACGTTTTATTGTGAATTAATCTATTAATATACTAAAAAATAAGAATAAATAGACAGTGACTATTTTGACTTAGGTAAAACATAAATCATTATGACTATGAAGATATAACCTAAATATGGGTAAATACCCCCAAAAATTTGGAAGGGGAAAATTTATTGTTTTGATTTGTTAATTTCTCAGTCATTTCACTGATTTTCATTAAAAATTGAGGATTAGCTTTGCTAAGATTCAAGTTGAGACAAAGGCAACTAGAAAAAGAAGTTGGTTGATCTTCATAAATATCGTACCTCGCCTAGTTATAAACTGTACGGTAAATTTTATCATTGGACTTTATGCTTCTGAGAAATAATAATTATTTTCTTCAAGGTGACTTCCGAAAGGTAATTATTTTTCTATCAAATTTAAAGACAAATGAGATATTAGCTAGAGACTTAAATAATACATCCTTATTGAATTATCTATGGCTTTATCTAATTATTGCCCATGAACAGTATTTCTAGTTGGCAAATATTTTATGAGATGTCATATAGAAAAGGTATATATAAGAGAATACAATGAATTGACTTTTTGTCAAATTAGGACTGTTTTAGTATTTGACATGGCATGGAATACCACCCTGTAGTCAGACCCTGTTCAGCCTGGCAAGAAGATGCATTGTGCAGTCCAAGATCACGGTCCCTCCATTGTGGCAATTACAAACTCCACCGCCATATATACCAGAACAGTGTCCCTAACAAGCTAAATAAGCCCACACAGAAAGAGAAGTGTTTTGGTTTGTTAAAAGAACTATCCAACACTCTGCCAGTTTTTTTTTTTTTTTTTTTTTGAAGCCTATGGCTTTCATGATGGGCAGAGGGGTGTATTCAAATTTCATTTAACACTTTGCTTTTCACAAATTGGGATTGACCTTTTGTGGTTTATGACAGCATTTTTTGCTCAGGTCTTTATCAAAGGCCTGGAACCACTGGGCTGATAGATCAGCTGTCATCCACCCGTTCCTCAGAATGTCTTTGTATTAAACTAATGGTCCAGCAGAGCAGCCAGTCTGACAGGCAGGTTATTTATTTGCAATCTGGTAAAAGAACTGACAACTTCATTGTTTTAATTGTTCATTTTTCATCGGTTGATGCATTAGCTCACCCGGATCTTTATGCCTCAGTCAGAGAATAAATATATGGGAGTCAGGACACCAGAATGACTGGGTCCCTCTTAAAGTTCAGGAAGCTGGAGATAGCCTCAGGGCTAGCTGTGATTACTGGCAGCCCATGTGCATTTGGGGAATTTTTTGGTCTTATCTCTGCTCTGCATCTCTTTCCTCTCTTTCAGGAAGACCTATGATGTCAGCTACTGATCTGATTGTTTTTTGAAACAATGTTCCTGGTTCTCATAGCTTATTAAAGGAGAAAGACTGGAGTGGGCTGAGCATCTCCACAGCTCAATGAGGGTGGGGGCCTGCCAGTCAGTCATAGAATTAGAGGCCCAGAGACCTCACATATCATGATATCAAAGAGAATAGACTTAGCTCAGGCCAGTGTCTCTCAGAATCACTGGCAAGATTTTTCCTAAAAATGTATGGCCTGGCCTCCCCTGGGTGATTCTAATTTAGTGACTCTTTGGTAGAAACTGTATATGTATACAAATATATGTGTCTGTGTGTATGTGTATGTGTGTGTATACTTATATATTGGATGACTAGGAAACATAATTATATATATATATATATATATGTATATACACACACACACACACACACACATAAAAAATTATGTTTCCTAGTCATCCAATAATGTCCAGTAGACAATTATGCTTATTAGCCATAAATATAAATGTGTATTTCTGTTAAATATAAATTTAATGTATACATATTTCTGAATCCTAATATTTAACTGTTAGTTGAGAACCATTGATCTAGAGTCTAGACTAACACCCTCAATCTACAGATAAAATAGACTGAATCACTGAATCAAGGACATAGCTAATTAGTAGCAGAGCTAGAATTGGAACTCAGGCATCTGAACCCTCAGGTCAATGCACTTTTTTATTCTCAACAACAGATACTAATCTCCAAAACAACAGAGACACTGGTTCTGCCAATGGCTTTTGCACACGTTAATGTATCAAGGAGGTCTCCATTTGCTCTCAAAGCTCATCTCAAAAGTTGGCCTTTAGAGAGCAGAGGACAACTCAACAGTTCAGTTACAACCATGGAGGAGGTTCCTGTTAAACTACTGGCACCTAGATTATATTATTATTTTATTGCTTTCCTTCACATTAAAATCGAGAACACTTCTAGGAGGCATGCAATGTTTTAGTGTTCTCAATGCATCTGACACCTCACATAGAACCTAAAACGCAGAATGCTCAGTTAATGTTTTGGGGAGAGAGAAAGGAAGGTAGAAGGAAAGGAAAGGATGGAGACAGGCAGGCAAGCAGGCAAACTTCTCTAGTACAAAATACGCATAATTGTATGAAAAGCTTGCCCTATAAAAAGAGAACATTAGCTCCCTATATGGTGTGTTTATACATTCACTTGCTTATTAAAAAATTATTCAATATTTACTATGGATCACTGTCCTGTGTTTGGCACTGATGACATAAAATTGAATAAGATTAGTGTCTGTGGCTGGGCGTGGTGGCTCGGCGTGGTGGCTCATGCCTGTAATCCCAGCAGTTTGAGAGGCCGAGGTGGTGAATCACCTGAGGTCAGGAGTTCGAGACCAGTCTGGCCAACATGGTGAAACCGTATCTCTAATAAAAATACAAAGATTAGCTGGGCGTGGTATTGGGCACCTGTAATCCCAGCTACTCGGGGGGGCTGAGGCAGGAGAATTGCTGAAACCCAAGAGGCAGAGGTTGCAGTGAGCCGAGATTGTGCCACTGCACTCCAGTCCCAGCAAGAGAGACTCCGTGTAAAAAAAAAAAAAAAAAATTAGTGTTTGTTTTCAAGTGTCCAATAGACTGATTCACGAAGATATGTGAAAAATTAACACAAAACAATCTGACAAGTGCTACTAACAGAGACTTAAAAAAAGGATGAAAGCATCCTAAATAATAGTCAATCCCATCAGGAGGGAATCAGGGTATCCTTACATGGTAGTATTAGAATTGGGGCTAGAAGAGTGAGTAGAAATTCACCAGTCAGAAGAAACAGTGTGAATAAGTAAAGTGTTTTATTGAAAGTGATAATTACATTTGCTTTATGGCTACAGGACTGGATTTAGGGACACGTTTGATGTTGGAGAGTTGTGTGGTTCCTTAAAAGTGACAGGTTTTTAACACCTTGCTGAAGACTTAATCTTAGGCACCTAGGTAGCCATAGGAATGTGATGATCAGACTGATGACAATATGCATATTGGATTGGAGGATGGTATCCCCACTGGGGCCATTGCCAGCATTCCACCAATAGATAACATGAAGCAGAACCAGAGCTCTGGAAAAGAATGGGGACAGAAGCTGTGCCAAAAAGATCTTTGTGAGGCGTAGTGGAAAGTACTGATGACAGATTGTGTAAGAGGCAAAGGAGAGGTCTATCTGTTCCTAAATATTTATTCTATTGTTTGTTGTCATTGTTTACTCTTCCAATATGACCTCTCTCTTCCAAAATGGCCTATGAGTCTCACATTCTAGTTATTAATAGATTAAAAAATATTAAGACATTGACTTTGGAAGGCTACAGGAAATAGGCACATCTGAATCAGCATGTAGACTTCCTCCTATTTATAAAAACAGGCTTTTTCAACTTGCCTTTTTAGTAGGAGCACTGGCTAGTGAAGGCACAAGATAGGCTGGACCTGGCGGCTCATGCCTGTAATCCCAGCACTTTGGGAGGCCAAGGCGGGTGGACCACAAGGTCAGGAGTTCGAGACTAGCCTGGCCAACATGGTGAAACCCTGTCTCTACTAAAAATACAAAAATTAGTTGGGCATGGTAGTGGGTACCTGTAATTCCAGCTACTTGGGAGGCTGAGGCAGGAAAATCACTTGAACCAGGGAGGTGGAGGTTGCAGTGAGC